>NW_015162496.1:30858-37863 GCF_001447785.1 Gekko japonicus
TGGCGGCTACAAGCATGGACGGCTTCAAGAGGGAATTAGATAAGCATCTGGAGCAGAGGTCCATCAGTGGCTATTAGCCACAAGGTATAGATAGGAACTCTCGGTCTGGGGCAGGTGATGCTCTGTCTTCTTGGTGCTTGGGCGGGGGTCAACAGTGGGAGGGCTTCTAATGTCCTGGCCCCACTGGTGGACCTCCTGGTGGCCCCTGGTATTTCTGGCCACTGTGTGATACAGAGTGTTGGACTGGATGGGCCTTTGGCCTGATCCAACATTGGCATCTCTTGTGTTCTTATGTTCATCTGCAGGGGGAGGCAGAGGCATCTCCCTGGGGGAGGGAGTCCCAAAGCTTTGGTGCCACCACCGAGGAGGCCCTTCCCTTCCCAGGTTCTCAGGGCTTTTGAGGGAGCTGGAATTGGCGGGCACTTTTTAGAGGGGGGAGAGGTTTTGGATTCTACTGTTTAATTTTTGGTTTTAAGTGGACATGTTTTTAACTGCCCCGAAAGCCTCTTTGAACCACGAGGGAAGGCAGGAGGTAAATGCCTCAACGAGTAAGCATGGTCTCAGCCGTAGTGCCATAGTGAAGGCAGCAGAGAAGTGATGTCGGCGTCACGTTTTTTGAGCACGGCTGAGCCGGTCCTGTTTGTGGGCCCTCCAGGGTGAGACAGCCCTTTGCCTTCAGAAGCAGTCGATCCTTTGCATCCTTCCTGATACGCAACTCTTATGCTCGAGCTTAGGACAGTTGCTGCTGATTGACGACCACGTTTCCCTCCCCTCATTTTTCTGCAGGAAGCTTTGGACACAGCTCTGATAGTCCTAGAAGCAGCCCCAAGCCTCGAGTATGGATTTGCGGAGACTCCATGGTCATCTCAGCCCAGAAGCGGGCGTCTAGCACGGCAGCAGGCTCCCAGCTGGGCCTGGAGCAGAGCGCCGTCCTGGAGTGGCACGGGCAGGAAGAACTGACGTGGATTCAGCTCCTGCCCTTCGTACAGAATCTAGTAACTTGGTGTCAGGCCCCGGATGCGTTGATCATTCATTTTGGGGGGGACGATTTAGTGCGCGCCTATGACCGTTGCTTATCCAGCAGAATGAAAACAGAGTGGTCCCTGCTTAGAACACTTTTCCCCGGAGTCAGAGTGATTTGGTCCGAGGTCATCCCACCGGTTGTCCAGCGTGGACAAGGAGATTTCAAACGGAGATTAATGAATACCCTCATGGGGAAGGCTATCAAAATCCAAAGGGGCAATGTGGTTAAACACCCTAAAATTGTATCCGAGAACCCCAAGTTGTATCTTGATGAAGCTAATCTGTCCCCTGCTGGCCTTGACATTTTTTTGGAAGATATAAGGAACGGGATTCTTGCTCACCTGTGCCAGTCTCGCAGAGCGACAGGTGGAGGCAGGCTCCAAGAAGGCAGGAGCCTGCCTCCACCTGCCTCTCCTGCTGCTCCCGCTGGCCTCGACTCTGTGAGTCATCAGGAGGCCGCAACACGGGAGGACGAAGCGGTCTCTTCTACTGAGGAAGCATCAAGTACACGGACGAGCACAGGAGAGGCTGCTGGGAGCTCTCAGCCTGTGAACAGGAAGGCAGAAAACTTTGGTGTGGTCAGTCCAAGCCCCCAACCAGGAACATCTGGAACCCACAAGGCAGAGATCAAAGATGTGGAGCCGAAGCTAGTATTTGGAAACATTCCTCATTGCTCAGGTGAGTAGTTGTTGGAGGACACTGCCTGCTGGAGGTGTGGGGGAGAATCTTCTGTGGTGAACTTCTGACGTCAAGAAAAGAGTAGAATTGGGCTCTGTGTCTTCGTACAGGTGGAATCTAAGGGGAAAATTCTTCGGCTCATACCTTCCCTTTCTGGTGTGCCTGAGATGGACCTTTGAGGGCACGAGTGATGCTCTCCACTGCATTCACATGTTCTCTCGCCAGTACCTAATCTGTTTCCTTGCATGGGCTCACTTTCTGTGTCTTACGTCTCCCTTCCAATTTTCTGCAGGATCTCCCGAGCAACCCTCTAAGCCTCGCGTCTGGATCTGTGGGCACTCCTTGATAGACATAGCCCAAGAACGGGCAGCCACCACCAGCATAGGGTCCCAGCTGGGGCTGGAGGAGGAGATCGTTCTGGAGTGGCACGGATGGGATGGCATGATGTGGGTTCAGCTCATTCCCTTCTTGCAGGATCTGGCAACTTATTACTGGCCCCCAGATGTGTTGATCATCCACGTCGGAGAGAATGATCTAATGTACACCCCGTCCGTCAGTTTCCTAATTAAAACCATACACAGGGAATTTTTCCTGGTTAAGGAACTTTTCCCTAAGGTCAAAGTGGTGTGGTCGGAGATGATGCCAGGACTGCTGCCCTGTGCTGCAGACAAAGACGAGTCACTCAAGAAAGTGAACCTTGGTGTGGCACAGTATGTCAGAGGCCACGGGGGTGCTGTGATTAAACACCCTGGGCTTTCGTCTGAACACCCCTATACTAATCAGGCAAGGCTGTCTGATGTTTTCCTTGACATATTCTTGAAAGATATAAAGGAAGGGATTCTTGCTCACCTGCGCCAGCCTAGCAGGGCAGCGGGTGCCTGGCTCGACAAAGCCACGAGGTTACCTCCGCCAGTTTCTCCAGCGGCTCCCACTGGCCTCGCCTCCGCGAGTCGGAGGACTGCAGCACAGGAGGACAATGCCGTCTTGCCCACCAAGGAAGCTTCAAGTGTGTGGAGGACCACAGGAGGGGCCGCTGTGTGCTCCCAGCCCGTGAGCAGCAAGGCAAGAAAATCTGGTGTGGCCAGTCCAAGTCCCCAAACAGGAATGTCTGGAATTTGCAAGGCCATGAACTGCGGTATGAAGCAGAGTCTGGTACTTAGAAGCCTTCCTCCTTGGCCCGGTGAGTAATTTGTGATGGATTTGTGCGTGTTTATGGGGGTTGAGCCGTAGATGTGGAGGGATATGCACGTGGGGGTTTCACTCACCTGTTTGGTCATAGATGCATAGAGCTGGAGTGGGACCTGAGGGTCATCTATTCCAACTCCCTGCACAATGCTGGAAATTCACCCCCCCCCCCCCCCCCCGCCCCCCCGTCCGCGCCTGCCCAGAGGGAGGCAAAAACCCCTCCCAAGATCCTGGGGCCAAATATGGCCTGGAGGGGAATTCCTTCCTGTCCCCAAAGTGGCCATCGGCATTCCCCTGGGCATATAAGAAGGGTCCACGAGAGCCGGGCACTGGCTCCTCCCCTCCTGCCCTCCCTCTCAGGATCTGCCTCCGTTCACAGAATCAGCACTGCTGTCAGGTGGCCATCTAGCCTCTGCTTAAAAACCTCCCAAGGAGGAGAGCCCACTGTCTCAGGAGGAAGCCTGTTCCACCGGGGAACTGCTCTGTCAGGAAGTCCTTTTCTAATATTTCGCCAAGAACACTTTTGATTTGATCTCAGACCTTTTGGTTCCTGTCCGACCTACTTGGGCAGTGGAAGACAACTCCGCTCCATCCTCTATGTGACAGCCCTTCAAATACTTGAAGACGACTGTCGTAATACCTTTCAGTCGTCTCCTCTCCAGGCTGAACACACCCAGCTCCTCCAACCTTTCCTCACAGGACTTGGTCTCCAGACCCCTCCCCATCTTTGTTGCTCTCCTCTGGACACATCCCACCTAACATCATAATTTCTTACTGCTTTTATTTTTATCCGAAGCTTCTCAACTGACCTTCCGTACTCAGATTCATATATTTCCTCACAAGTATATGCTCCTTGACATGGAATGTTACTCTCCCCCCCCCCCAACCAGTTGTACCTCTCAGTCCTAATATTCCAGTTGTGAGTCTCATCCCACTCATTCACCCTCTGAGGCAAAGGACATATTTGGGTGCTTCCCACTATCCAGCAGGGAGGCATGATTAAGTTCTTCCTGTCTGGCATGTGGGACACCCTTTCCTCAATTCTGTCCCTGCCTCAAAGGGAGTGCAGTTCAGTAGCAGGCTCTGCCTACTATTGTTAAATAGCCAGCACTAGATCTTAATTCTTACTGTTTCCTCTTCCTGGGTTCTTGTTTCTCTCCTTACTTCCCATCATCTTGGATCCTTTCTCTTTCCCCCCTGTTCCTATTTCAGTTTGGTGCAGTGGTTAAGTGTGCAGACTCTAATATGGGAGAACCGGGTTTGATTCCCTACTCCTCCACTTGCACCTGCTGGATGACCTTGAGCAAGCTACAGTTCTGGCACAGCTGTCCTTGAAAAAGAGCAGTTTGTGTCAAGAGCTCTCTCAGCCCCACCTACCTCACAGGCTGTCTGTTGTGGGGAGGGGAAGGGAGAGGAGTTCGTGAGCCGCTCTGAGACTCCTTTGGGTAGTGAAGGGCGGGGTATAAATCCAATCTCTTCTTCTTTTCTCGTCTCTGTCCCTGGGCAGCAAGAGCTGCTGCAGTGGCCATTTTCTCACCCATGGAGCCTGCAGGGCATCAGCGGGCTCCAATGGAAGCCAAGGACTCGGAAGAGGGCTTCCTCAACGAAGAGGACCTCACTTTGGCAGCTGTGCTGCTTGCGGGAAAGATCAACGACTCCGGTACCAGCATGCCTTTGTGCGCACTGCTGGCAACGAGTCAGCCCTTTTAGCACCACAGAAGACCTCCAAGCAGCCCCATCTCACTGGGTGGTGTCCCGAAGAGAAGCCGCACCCCTGCTTGGCAGCCGTGGGCAGTGGCTTAACTCTACCTGCAGAAATGGCGGGAAAGCAGACCAGGAGTCTTATCCACTTATCCTCAGGCCATGCCAATCTTTCGGTGGGAGAATTCCCTGCAGGCTTTTCTCCTCTCGGTCAAGCCCTGCTGCCTCAACACAACTTCTCCCTACAAATGGGTAACGTACCTGAGGCACTGAATATGTCTCCCGATTTCTTTGCCTTAATAAAGCAGGCCACGAGGGAAGAAATTTATAGTTTTTGTCAAGCTGCAGACCCTAATAGTGAGAGAGCCGGTTACAACTCCTCTCCCCATTCTCCCACTCCTAATCGGGGGGGGGAGGGGGAGCAATGGCCAACCAAAGCTGCCCAAAAGAGGCCCCCTGGATGAGGATATGAGCAGGGGGTCCCACTGGGAAGGGGACCAGCCCACAGACAGTGACTCTGATGGCAAAGAGGAGAAGGAATTTTTGTCAGGTGAGGAGGAGGAAGTTTCTGTGCCAAAACCATCTGCTTGCCTCTTCAAACCAGAGAACTTCCAGTTCTTATTATCAAAGACAGTGTCAACTCTCCAACTCCAGGATTCATCCACGGGAGAGGAGGAAGCCAAGCCAGGGAACTCCAGGTCTAAGTAGGCGCTTTTCCTCAAGGATGACTCTTCAGAGAAGGTCTTCCACTTCCCAAAAGATTTTGAAAGACAAGGCTGAGTGGTCTAAGCAAGCAGCCAGTCGCTAATTCCCAAATCTGGTTAAGAAATTGTCCTCACTGCCTTTTTTTTGCTAATGAGATGTTGCTGGTACCTGTAATTGATCCTCCAGTGGCTGCCCTGCAATCATCCGGTCTCTTATTGGAGGATGGACAGGGCACCATCAGAGGCAACTTCGACAAGACGCCGGAAGCAAAGATCCCATGAGGCTACCGTCATGGCCGTCAAGGCTACAGCTATTTCTTCTGTCGTTTCCAGAGCTGCCATCCTGTGGATGAGGAAACTGATTCAGCTCCTCCCAGAGCACAATAGACGTCTTCTAGAAGGGGCAAATATGGTTCTAAAAGCAAATACCTTTACAGCAGACGCATCCCTGGATGTCCTTACCTTTTCTTCCAGAGCTAGGGTCTCAGCAGCAGTTGTGAGTTGACTTCTTTGGCTTGGAGCATGGCCAGCAGATGTACATTCTAAGAACATCGATTTTTGTCATATCCTTTTCAGGGGGAAAGTAGTTTGGGGACACCCTGGAGAGGATCTTGATTGAAGCCAGGGACAAAAGAAGGCAATGCTGAAGATTCTCAGGTGATCCGACAGACACTACTTCGGTTCTTAGCCCTTTAGTTCACAACACACCCTGCCTAGACCCCAGCAGGACTCCAAATGCCCATCTTGACGCTACTCGAGGCAAACCTTCAAGAAAGGTGCCTTTAGTCCCAGAAACAACAAATGTTTCTCTTCCTGCAGTGAGCAGTGAGACCTTGACGCCAAGTCCTCCAAGGCATAAGAACATAAGAGAAGCCAATGTTGGATCAGGCCAATGGCCCATCCAATCCAACACTCTGTCACACAGTGGCCAAAAATACCAGGTGGGGCCATGACTTGCTAGATGTTCCGGTGGGGGGGGGGGCACCTGCTTCATTTCCAACAAGCATGGGTCAATGCTCAAGCGGATGCCTGGACCTTAGAAATTGTGTCTCAAGAATACTCTATAGAGTTCGAAAGACACCCACCGGAACACTTTGTCATTTCCTTACTACGCAAAAACCATTAGAGGAGAGTCATAGCCCAGAAGGCAATCCAGCACCTCCTAGACATCCAGGAAGTGGAGCTTATGCCACCACACGAGAAAGGATGGGGGGTCTACTCAGTCTCTTCCACAGTTCCCAAAAAGAACGGGTCTCTGGGCGGTTTACATAGTAATTCTAACCACATTCACCTAGCTAGGGCCACATTGTTTCTGGGGTAGTGTCTGCCTACCAGCACCCAGGCTAGTTGTTCTCCAGCTTCCTTTCTGCGGCTTCGGGTATCGGTGTCCTGGTGCCCTTCTGGAGCCGATCTTTTTCTTTTCGAGTGGCTTCCTCCGGTAGGACTTGTTTGGTGCATGGCTCCGTGTTGGCTGTAGCTCCGGCTACTGTCCTAGGTGGCTCCGCCGTGCTTGCGCCGCACGTCACCACGCTCTCCAGCGTCCGCCTTTTTCCGGGCTCCGCCTCCGACGTTGCTCTGCTGGGTCACCAGGAACTGCACTGCCGCCATCGCCACTCTGCTGCTGTCACCACCGCCGCTGATGCCTTCACCTCGCAAGGAGGAGGGTGCCCCCCGCCACCTAGGGCAGGTACCCAATTTATCTACTTGCCATTTT
>NW_015162496.1:38700-53140 GCF_001447785.1 Gekko japonicus
CTTATCATAGGAATGCGTGAGGGAAGATTCCTCAGCAGCTCCTTTAGCTTCTCGGGAAGATTATAGGGGCAAATAGAAGTTGTTTTCCAAGCTTGAAAGTTGTCAAGAAAAAGAAAGTGCTCACAGATTCACCGCCTAGATGGTATGACGAGGTTTGAAGGCTCTTTGTAAAGGGGTAATACAGCTTGTCAGTCGTGCTATCACCGCTGGTCTTCAGTGCTTCCTGCGTTAGGACAATTCTGACTCCACACCCGTTGTTGCCACAAACGGGGGGCTCAGATATAAAAGTCCTCTGCAATCAGTTCGTACTCCCGACGAACTGATGGGACCAAGGAGAACCAAATGGACCCCTAAAAAAGCTCCAGAAGTTGGTGAGTCTCAGAGCCCTGAGAAAACTCAACCACGTCGCTGCATTGTTGCCCCGCCTCTCCCTGCCATCCCTCTCATGATCTGCCTCACACAATTAGCATTGCTGTCATATGGCCATCTAGCCTCTCTTTGGAAACCTCCAATGAAGGAGAGCCAACCACCTCCTGAGGTAGCCTCTTCCACTGAGGAATCGCTTTAACTGTCAGGAAGTTCTTCCTAATGTTTAGCCAAAAATTCTTCTGATTTAATTTCAACCCGTTGGTTCTGGTCCAACCTTCTGGTGCAACAGAAAACAACTCAGCTCCATCCTCCATATGGCAGCCCTTCAAGTACTTGAAGATGGTTATCCTGTCACCTCTCAGTCGTCTCCTCTCCAGGCCAAACATACTGAGCTCCTTCAACCTTTCTTCATAGGACTTGATCTACAGACCCCTCACCATCTTCGTTGCCCTCCTCTGGACACGTTCCAGCTTGTCTATATCTTTCTTAAGTTGTGGTGCCCAAAACTGAACACAATACTCCAGGTGAGGTCTAACTAGAGGTATCATTACTTCAAGTGAACAAGGCATCCATGTTCATCCGTACTTGGATAACCTCCTGATCAGGTCTAACTCACGAGAGAAATCTCATCAGGACACTCAAGTCACAATCCAGTACTTACAAAATCACAGATTCCTGATAAACTTGCACAAAGGCTCCCTCCAGCCTTCTCAAAGATAGGAACACCTGGGTATCATCATAGACATGACGAAGTTTTCGCTGTATCTTACCAGAGAAAAGATGAGAAAAACCAAACGACTAGTAGACACAGTAATCAGAAGCCAGTCATTCTCTCCTGACACTGGTCAAACTGATGGGTCTCCTGGTGGCCAACAACGATGCTCTTCTCTGGAGATGTTTGCACCTAAGACCTCTTCAGACCTTCCACAGACCTTATCAACAACAGATAATGGAAAAGGAGGACTGGTGTCTCAGAGTGCCACTGATGGTCAAGACCAGTCTGAGATGGTAGACCAAGGACGCCAATCTACTACAGGGCAAAAGGTTTGTTATACCTCAGGAACACCAGGTATTTACGGACACCAGCTTCATGGGCTGGGGGGCAACACTGGATGGCAATCCAGTTCAGAGTCGGAGAAAAAACAAATCAACTTTACCCATCAGTGTCCTAGAACTAAGAGCTATTTATCTGGCGCTACTGTTAAGCACTGTCACATTCTGATTTGTACAGACAACGTTTCAGCAAAAACATATATTTACAATCGGGGGGGGGGGGGGTGCAGGATAAGAGTTGGGACCTCTCCTGCACAATGCAGGAAATTCACAAATACTCCCCCCCCACACACACACACTCCTAGTGACTGCTGTTCCATACCCAGAAGATGACCAAAAAATCTCCAGGATCCCCGGCCAAACTGGCCTGGAGAAAAATTGCTTCCTGAACTCAAAGTGGCAATCAGCATTTTCCTGGCCATATAAGAAAGGGCCACAGGAACTAAGCACTGATGCAACCTTTTCTGCCCTCTTTCACATGATCTGCCTAAGTTCACAGAATCAGCATTGCTGTCAGATGGTCATCTAGCCTCTGTTTGAAAACCTCCCAAGAAGGAGAGCCCACCACTTCCTGAGGAAGCCTGTTCCACTGAGGAACCCGCTCTATCAGGAAGTTCTTCCTAATGTTTAGTCAGAAATTCTTCTGATTTAATTTCAACCCGTTGGTTCTGGTTCGACTTTCTGGTGCAACAGAAAACAACTCTACTCCATCCTCTATATGACAACCCTTCAAGTACTTGAAGATGGTTATCATAGCGCCTCTCAATTGTCTCCTCTCCAGGCTAAACATACCCAGCTCCTTCAACCTTTTCTCATAGGACATAGTCTCCAGACCCCTCACCATCTTCGAGACTTCACAAGGAAGCTACCATATCACTTACCTGGGCAGATGGTCACCTTGCCTCAATCAGGGCCGAGCACATCAGAGGCATCAACAATATCCAGGTGGACTGGCTGAGCAGAGAGACCTTTCAGCAGGGGGAATGGTCCCTCAAGAGGGAAGTCTTCTGACTGATCACATTGCACTTCAGAATGCCACTCCTAGACCTCTTTGCAACCACCAGCTGCTGAGGATCCTCCCACGGTGCACTGTTTTCCTACGTGGTGGCTTCACTCCATATTGTTGGCCCTGACTAAGCATCCCTTCGAAACGATCAAGGAAGTGCCTCTCCAATGGTTGCAACTAAAGACTACCTTCCTAGTGGCGGTTATGTCAGCCAGGAGGATCTCGGAATTAAGCACTCGGAATTAAGCACTCGGAATTAAGCAATCTGATCTGAGCTCTGTATCTTCCACAAAGACAAGCTGGTACTTCGCACTGACGCCACCTTTCTACCAAAAGTGTATTCCAAATTCCAGTGAGCACAGAAAATATGCTTACTGTCTTTCTGTCCGGATCCAAAACACCCCACGGAGAAGTTGGCATACCCTGGATGTCCAGAGGGCACTCAAGGTCTACCTGATCCACTTGGAATAAATAAGGTGATCAGACTCTTTATTCATCAATATTTCTACTCTTAACTTGGGAAGAAAAATGTCTTCAGCAGCCATAGGATTGGCCATCAAGTCCTGCATTGTGGAAGCATACAGATCTCTTGGCAATATTTCTCAGGGTATAACGCATACTCAGGAGCACCTCCACCAATGCAGCCTTTCTCAGAAATTCTTCAGTAGCAGAAGTTTGTAAGGTGACAACATGGTTGTCACGCTCTACCTTCGTGCGATGCTATAAGCTGAACCTGTAGGCTTCAGCAGATGCTGCCTTTGAAGAAGAGTGCTGCAGCACATTCTATCAGATGAAGGCAGCAACCAACCCAAGAATTAAGCACTGCTTTGGGAGTGCCCCAAAATGTCCTCTGCCTCAGAGAGAGTGTCATGGCTCAGATGAGGTGTCACCTGATGCTGCCACCACTCTGGTTCCAGGCTCCTCTGAGAAGGACCAGGCAGAATGAACAATGAAAATGGTTTATTTTATAGGAGGTAAAACAAACAAAGAGCAGGAATAATAACAGTAAGTGGATGAAAAGAAATTAAATGCCCTTATGCGTCTAAATATACTGTCCCTAGCTCACTGACTCAAGTGGCCTTAGACTACTCATTCCCTCAGGATGAAGGTTTCTTCCCCACAGCAGCCTTCCTTCTGGCCCTGTTCCCTGGGAAGAACAGCAGCTTCTCCTCTTGCACCAGCTCTTTTGTTCCCCAGCCCTCTTCTTCCCTATTGGCCAAAATCGGTGCCAAAACTTCCCAAGGCCTTCTGGGGTTTGTAGGCCCAGCCTCCCCTACTGCCTACTAGGCCTCCAGTGGCACAGCCCAGATCATGACAGGGAGAATGGACCTTTGACCACTTACCGTGAAGGGTCTTTATCCTCCTCATTCTTTCGCTGCTGCACTTTTCTTTCTCCTCTGCATCCTTTGTTCATGCCTGTTGCAGTTAACATTTGTCACTGTCACTTCTCAAATTCGAGATGTTATTAGGAAGTTTGCATTCTGCTGCTTTGCGGAATCACCCAAACTGAGGAAAGGGTGTCCCACACGCCAGACAGGAGGAGGAAGAATTTAGTTCCTGCCTCTCTGATTGGACGGTGGGAAACACCCAGAGATGTCCTCCTATCCTCAGAGGAGAAGGACCCTTCATGGTAAGTGTCCAAAGGTCCAGTTTCAGCAATTCCTACTAGGTCATAGTCCCCTTCCTTTATTAAGACTTCAAGTTCCTCCTGCTTGTTTTCCATACTCCGCACATTGGTGTAGAGGTATCAGAATCCATCCTATATGTGCTCTGAGGGCTTTATTTCTGTTCTACCTGTAAATTAATGGGTACCTGTAAAAGTGCGCCTCCTCATGCATCTTTAAGTTCTTATCTCGGTATTGGCATCATACTAGCTTTCGGTTTTTTTCTCCCTCCACCACAGGGTTCAGTTTAAAAGCCCTGTTTATCAGGTGTGTGACTCTCTTGCCAAACAACTTCTTCCTACCCTTGTGAGGTACAAATCATCTCTCGACAGAACTGCTTCACCTTGAAGGCACATAGGCTGTAGTCTGAGAAACCAGACCTTTCCTGATGTCTCCATATGCATAACCAATCATTTGCCTTCCCCCTTATAAAACGCTTAACAGAGATACAGAGCAGTCTCTTGGTGTTTTCTAGCTCTCAATCGACTCTGCAGGTGTGGAGAGATACCTGTAATTCTGATCTGCAGGTAACCTTTCTAATCGTGTTTAGTGCCTTGGTCAGTGTTGAACTGAATACCTCAAAGGAATTCTTCATTTCTTTTTTTCACTATTTAGTTTGCCTGCCAGGTGAGGCTGCTGTGAGCTCCCAGCCTGTGAGCAAAAAGGCAGAAACCTCTGATGTGGCCAGCCCAAGTCCCCCGCCGGGAACGTCTGGGCCCTGCAAGGCAGAGAACGAAGATGCGGAGCAGGAGCTGGTAGTTAGCATTCCTCTTTCCTTAGGTGAGTGGTTGTTGATGTGTTTTCTTTTTTTTCATATATTTTTTATTTTAGAAAACAAAACAATAGTATAGAGGGGATACAGAAAAAGGAAATAAAGGGATCATCTGATATATATAAAAGCCCTACCGTGTTGGCACTTTCCAGCTCTCCCATTGGTTGTGCTGTGCACTCCATCAGCCATTGGCCCATCAACCACCACTCAAGAGTACTCGCATGCCATTGTCTGGGTGCTGGGTTCGCTCCTCTCTCTCTCGGCCACTGCCAGCTTGGATACTCCCCCCCCCCCATCGGAATAAATTGCCAAAACGGCTGTCTGTCCTGACAAAGACGCTTCTCCTGCTTGGCTTCTCCCTGGCTGGCTGGCTGGCTACTGAGGAGGGCCAGCCCCCATCAAATCGTTCTCTCCTCCTCCTGCTGTGCAGCTCAGTTTCCCTTAGTGTCAGTCAGGTTCAGTGTCTTGGTCAATTTAGAACTGAATGCCACAAAGGAATTCTTCAATTCTTTTTTTCACTATTCAGTTTGCCTGCCAGGTGAGGCTGCGGTGAGCTCCCAGCCTGTGAGCAAAAAGGCGGAAACCTCTGATGTGGCCAGTCCAAGTCCCCAGCCAGGAACACCTGGGCCCTGCAAGGCAGAGAACAAAGATGTGGAGCTGGGAGCTGGAAGCGTTCCTCCTTGCCCAGGTCAGTAATTTTTTTTTGTATTTGTGTGGGGTTTTTTGGTGTGTGTGTGTGTAGAGAGCCAGTTTGGTGTAGTGGTTAAGAGCGTAGACTGTAATCTGGGAGAACCAGGTTTTATTCCCTACTCCTCCACAGCTGCTGGTGTGACCTTGGGTCAGTCACAAGTTCTCTCAGAGCTGTTCTCTCAAGGGCGGTTCTCGAGAGAGCTCTCTCAGCCCCACCTATCACAGGGTGTCTGTTGTGGGGAGGGGAAGGGAAAGGAGATTATAAGCCGCTCTGAGACAAGGGCGGGGTGAATCGAAATGGCTGCCAGGCAGAGGCAGCAGTCTATTTTAAAATGGATGCCATCCTGATAGTCCTTAGGAGGGGGGAGGTACTCCATAGGGAACAATGGAGCTGCCATACTTCCCTGTCTACAGTTCCCAGAAGCTTTAGTGAAAAGAGCGGAGAACTATGGACACACCCCAGGGGCGGAGCCAGGCAGATAAAGGCTTTGGCCCTGAGGGGGGAGTTCAGTCTTCAGCCTGGTCTGGCCTTCAGGTCAGCTTGGAGGGCAGCTTCAAGGGAGCGGACACGTGGGGGCTCCTCTTGCCTCAAACTCCGGGGCATCCGGGCCACTATAAACCGGGGGGGGGGGGGGAGGAGGGACCAGGGGCTCCAGTGAAGCGCTGGGGGGTTTCTCCACAACAACAGGAGGGGGAAAGCAAAACCCATCCCGAGGCCCACAACCTCCAGAGACAGAGAGGGTGTGTGTGTAGAGGACAGAGGACTGGCGTTTTAAATCATATTTATTTTCTGCCCAGGTGGTATTAATGTGCTTGTGGTTTATTTTCTGCGCTTAACTTCTATATAGTTAAAGTAAACCTTGCTGAGTTAAATATGACCTGGTGTGCCTTGACCTCCTAGTCCTCCCTGCTCAGCACGTTACCAGGGGCAAAGGGAGGCCAGGGAACACAAACGGGCCCAAATAGGAGGGGTTGCCAACTCTCCAGGGGGTGCCCAAAGAGTGGTACCAACTTCCCAAGGTTGGGGAATCAGCCAGAGGGGTCTCACTGTCCCTCTAGGAAGGCGGTGTCCATTCAGTGGGCTGCAGATTCAGTGGTCTGCAGACAACCTTGCTAATTGGGTTCAGCTTCTTGGTCAGTGTTGAACTGAATGCTGCAAAGGAATTCCTTGGTTCCTTTTTTCACTATTTTGTGTTCCTTCCAGGAGAGGCTGCTGTGAGCTCCCAGCCTGTCACTATCAAGGCAGAAACCTCTGATGTGGCCAGCCCAAGTCCCCAGCCAGGAACATCTGGGCCCTGCAAGGCAGAGAACAAAGATGTGGAGCAGGAGCTGGTAGCTGGAGGCATTCCTCCCTGCCCAGGTGAGTTATTGTTGCTGGGTTATTGTTCCCAGGAGAGGGGGAAATGTAAGATCCAGCTGATAAGAAGGAAAACAGGGAGGGGAAAGAGGAAGGGGGACCAGTCTAGAATGGTAGACCGTCACTACCCTCAACCATGGGCGTGGCGGAATAGCTCCATCTTGCAGGCCCTGTGGAACTGCATCAGATCCTGCCGGTCCCAAATCTTGGCCGGGAGAGCATTCCCCCAGGTTGGAGCCAGGGCTGGAAAACGGCCTTGTTCTGGTTGAAGACAGCTGGAGACATTTTGGACCAGGGGTCACCAGTAGGTTGTTGTCTCTAGAGCGTAGCGCTCTTGGGGGGGGGGATATACCAGGAGAGGCGGTCCTGAAGGTCCCAGACTGTTTAGGGCTTTGACAGTTAATACCAAAACTTTGAACCTGATCCGGTATTTAATATGGAGCCAGTGCAGCTGGGACAGCACTGGTTGGATATGGGTTCTAACAGGAGGTGGGCTCTATAAACTACTAACAAGTAGTTTATCATTGCGGGTGAGAAGCGGTTTTAGGTTAGCAGGCTTGTCTGTAAGCAAGAAAAGGTCAGCCCCCCCCCCCCCCCCAGTGCCTGTATGAGGGAAGTGTCACTATCCAGCATGAGCTGTAGGTCATTAATAATGAGAAATTATAAACTACTTAATAATGATAAACTATTTAGTGGTCACATGGACTCTAATACTTAACTTGCCACAATGATAAACAACTCAACAGTCACATGGACAGTCACAGGTAACAGCGTCAATCAGGTTCACTGTCTTGGTCAGGGCTGAACTGAATGCCGCAAAGGGATTCTTCGTTTCTGTCCTTCACTATCTTGTTTTCCTTCCAGGAGAGGCTGCTGTGAGCTCCCAGCCTGTCACTTTCAAGGCAGAAACCTCCGATGTGGCCGGTCCAAGTCCCCAGCCAGGAACATCTGGACCCTGCAAGGCAGAGAACAAAGATGTGGAGCAGGAGCTGGTAGCTGGAAGCATTCCTCCCTGCCCAGGTGAGTAATTGTTGCTGTGGTTTTTTGTGGTGTGTGTATAGATGGGTGAGTTGTAGATGTCCCCATGGAGGGATATGCGTGTGGGGTTTTGCACTCACCCTTTTAATCATTTGCCTTCTCCCTTATAAATTGGTTAACAGACATACAGAGCTGTCTCTTGGTGTTTTCTAGTTCTCAGTAGACTTTACAGGTGTGGAGAGAGCATACCTGTAATTCTGGTCTGCAGATAACCTTGCTAATCGGGTTCAGCATCTTGGTCAGTGTTGAACTGAATGCTGCAAAGGAATTCTTCATTTCTTTTTTACACTGTTTTGCTTTCCTTCCAGGAGAGGCTGCTGGGAGCTCCCAGCCTGTGAGCATCAAGGCAGAAACCTCTGATGTGGCCAGTCCAGGTCCCCAGCCAGGAACATCTGGGCCCTGCAAGGCAGAGAACAAAGATGTGGAGCAGGAGCTGGTTCTTGGAAGCGTTCCTCCTTGCCCAGGTGAGTCATGGTTCGTGTGTTTTTGTGGTATGTGTGTAGAGGGGTGAGTTGTAGATGTCCCCATGGAGGGATATGTGTGTGGGGTTTCGCACTCCCCCTTTTAATCATTTGCCTTCCCCCTTATAAAATGGTTAACAGAGATACAGCACTGCCTCTTGGTGTTTTCTAGCTCTCAGTAGACTTTACAGGTGGGGAGAGAGCATACCTGTAATTCTGGTCTGCAGATAACCATGCTAATCAGGTTCAACGTCTTGGTCAATGTTGAACTGAATGCCACAAAGGAATTCCTTGGTTCTGTTTTTCACTATTTTGATTTGTCTGCCAGGGGAGCCTGCTGTGAGCTCCCAGCCTGTGAGCATCAAGGTAGAAACCTCTGATGTGGCCAGCCCAAGTCCCCTGCTAGGAACACCTGGGCCCTGCAATGCAGAAAACGAAGATGTGAAGCAGGAGCTGGCACTTGGAAGCGTTCCTCCCTGCCCAGGTGAGTAATGGTTTTTGTGTGTGTGTGTGTGTGTGTGTGTGTGTGTGTGTGTTTTGTGGTGTGTGAGTAGAGAGGTGAATTGTAGATGTCCCCATAGAGGGTTATGCGTGCGGGGTTTTTCACTCACCCTTTTAATCATTTGCCTTCACCCTTTGTTGTTGTTGTTGTTCAGTCGCACAGTCGAGTCCGACTCTGTGCGACCCCATGGACCAGATCATGCCAGGCCTTCCTGTCTTCCGCCGTCCTCTGAAGTTGGTTCAACTTCATGTTCATTGCATCTATGACACTGTCTAACCATCTCATCCTTTGCTGTCCCCGTCTTTTTTGACCTTAAATCTTTCCCAGCATCAGGGTCTTCTCCAGTGAGTGCTCCCTTTTCATTTGGTGGCCAAAGTATTTGAGCTTCAGCTTCATTATCTGGCCTTCTAGGGATCAGTCAGGGTTGATTACTTTTAGGATTGACGGATTTGATCTTCTTGCAGTCCAAGGGACTCTCAAGAGTCTTCTCCAGCACCATAGTTCAAAAGAATCTATTCTTCGGCGCTCGGCCTTCCTTGCAGTCCAACTCTGACAGCCATACATGACTACTGGGAATGCTATTGCTTTGACCATGCGAACTTTTGTTGGCAGGGTGATGTCTCTACTTTTTATCATGCTGTTTAGGTTCGCCATCGTTTTCCTCCCAAGGATCAGGCGTCTTTTAATTTCATGGCTGCTGTCACAGTCTGCGGTGATCTGGGATCCCAGGAACGTGAAGTCTGTCACTACTTCCACGACTTCCCCTTCTATTTGCCAAGGGGTGATGGGGCCGGATGCCATGATCTTAGTTTTTTTGATGTTGAGCTTCAAGCCCCCAGCGAATGTTGGCAATTTGATCTCTAGTTCCTCTACCTCTTTGAAGCCTAGCTTGTAGGATCTTGAGCATGACCTTGCTAGCGTGTGATATGAGTGCAATTGTGCGATAGTTTGAACATTCCTTGGCATTGCCCTTCTTTGTGATTGGAATGTATACTGACCTTTTCCAATCCTGTGGCCACTGTTGCGTTTTCCAAATTTGCTGGCAAATTGGGTGCAGCACTTTAACAGCATCATCTTTTAAGACTTTGAATAGTTCAGCTGGGATACCATCACCTCCACTAGCTTTGTTGTTAGTAATGCTTTCTAAGGCCCATTTCACTTCCCATTCCAGGATGTCTGGCTTGAGGTCAGTGGTTGTCAAGGACATCGTGCTTAACAGAGATACAGAGCAGTCTCTTGGTGTTTTGCAGCTCTCAGTATACTTCACAGGTGTGGAGAGAGAATGCCTGTAATTCTGATCTGTAGGTAATCTTGCCAGTTGGGTTCAGTGTCTTGGTCACTGTTGAACTGAGTGCCGCAAAGGAATTCCTTGGTTCTGTTTTTCACTATTTTGTTTTCCTTCCAGGAGAGGCTGCTGTGAGCTCCCAGCCTGTGAGCATCAAGGCAGAAACCTCTGATGTGGCCAGTCCAGGTCCCCAGCCAGGAACACCTGGGCCCTGCAAGGCAGAAAACGAAGATGTGAAGCAGGAGCTGGCACTTGGAAGTGTTCCTCCCTGCCCAGGTGAGTAATGGTTCGTGTGTGTGTGTGTGTTTTGTGGTGTGTGAGTAGAGGGGTGAATTGTAGATGTCCCCATGGAGGGATATGCGTGTGGGGTTTTGCACTCACCCTTTTAATCATTTGCCTTCCCCCTTACAAAGTGCTTAACAGAAATACAGAGCAGTCTCTTGGTGTTTTACAGCTCTCAGTATAATTCACAGGTGTGGAGAGAGCACCCCTTTTAATCATTTGCCTTCCCCCTTACAAAGTGCTTAACAGAAATACAGAGCAGTCTCTTGGTGTTTTACAGCTCTCAGTATAATTCACAGGTGTGGAGAGAGCATGCCTGTAATTCTGATCTGTAGATAATCTTCCCAGTTGGGTTCAATGTCTTGGTGAGTGTTGAACTGATTGCCACAAAGGAATTCCTTGGTTCTTTTTTCACTATTCTTTTTTCCTTCCAGGAGAGGCTGCTGTGAGCTCCCAGCCTGTGAGCATCAAGGCAGAAACTTCTGATGTGGCCAGCCCAAGTCCCCAGCCAGGAACACCTGGGCTCTGCAAGGCAGAAAACGAAGATGTGAAGCAGGAGCTGGCACTTGGAAGCGTTCCTCCCTGCCCAGGTGACTAAGGGTTTGTGGGTGTGTGTTTTGTGGTGTGTGAGTAGGGGGGTGAATTGTAGATGTCCCCATGAAGGGGTATGCGTGCGGGGTTTTTCACTCACCCATTTAATCATTTGCCTTCCCCCTTACAAAGTGCTTAACAGAGATACAGAGCAGTCTCTTGGTGTTTTGCAGCTCTCAGTATACTTCACAGGTGTGGAGAGAGAATGCCTGTAATTCTGATCTGTAGGTAATCTTGCCAGTTGGGTTCAGTGTCTTGGTCACTGTTGAACTGAGTGCCGCAAAGGAATTCCTTGGTTCTTTTTTCACTATTCGGTTTTCCTTCCAGGAGAGGCTGCTGGGAGCTCCCAGCCTGTGAGCATCAAGGTAGAAACGTCCGATGTTGACAGTCCAAGTCCCCAGCCGGGAACGTCTGAGCCCTGCAAGGCAGAGAACAAAGATGCCGAGCAGGAGCTGTTACTTGGAAGCGTTCCTCCTTGCCCAGGTGAGTAATTAGTGATGGGTGTTTACAGGGGCTGAGTTGAATCCATGGAGGGACATGCATGTGGGGTTTGCACTCACCCTTTTAATCATTTGCCTTTCCCCTTATAAAATGCTTAACTGAGATACAGAGCATTCTCTTGATGTCTTCTAGCTCCAAAAGTGTGGAAAGAGCATACTTGTAATTCTGATCTGCAAATAACTTTGCTAATTGGGTTCAACATCTTGGTGAATGTTAAACTGAATACTGCAAAGGAGTTTTTCATTTCTTTCCTCCCCACACTTATCTGTTTTCCTTCCAGAAGAGGCTGCGGTGAGCTCCCAGCCTGTGAACATCAAGGCAGAAACCTCCGATGTGGCCAGCCCAAGTCCCCCGCCGGGAACACCTGGGTCCTGCAAGGCAGAGAACGAAGTGGTGGAGCAGAAGCTGGTAGCTGGAAGCATTCCTCCCTGCCCCGGTGAGTAATGTTTGGTGTGTTTTTTGTGGTGTGTGTATAGAGGGGTGAGCTGTAGATGTCCCCATGGAGGGATATGCGTGTGGGGTTTCGCATTCACCCTTTTAATAATTTGCCTTCCCCCTTATAAAACGCTTAACCGAGATACAGAGCAGTCTCTTGGTGTTTTCTAGGTCTCAATAGACTTCCCAAGTGTGGAAAGAGCATACCTGTAATTGTAATCTGCAGACAACCTTGCTAATCGGGTTCAGCGTCTTGGTCAGTGTTGAACTGAATGCCAGAAAGGAATTCCTTGGTTCTTTTTTTCACTATTTTGATTTCCTTCCAGGAGAGGCTGCTGTGAGCTCCCAGCCTGTGAGCATCAAGGCAGAAACCTCTGATGTGGCCAGCCCAAGTCCCCCGCCGGGAACGTCTGGGCCCTGCAAGGCAGAGAACAAAGATGTGGAGCAGGAGCTGGCACTTGAAAACGTTCCTCCGTGCCCAGGTGAGTTAATCGGCAGGTGCGTGAATGTAGCGGGAGACGGCTGTGTGAAAGGGTCGGTGTCTGGCGTGGAAAGTTCAGTCCCCTTCCCTTCATCAGATTCTACATATCGACAGCTGGTGGGAGGAAGGTGGCATGGTGTAGCCTGATCTTGTCAAATCTCGGAAGCTAAGCAGGGTTGGTACTTGGAAGCAATGCTCCCTCCAAGCTGTGGAGTCTTGTGAGCAAAGGTTCTGCTTTGTGAGCTACTGGCATTAAAGTTGTGAGTGAGCGATTTGGCTACTGTGTAAACTAGTTTGCTCTGAAGCCCCATCCCTCCCTGAGCGAAGACAAAAAGTTGTGAGCCGGAGGCTTAAAAACTGTGAGCTGGCTCACACTAACTCAGCTTAGAGGGAACACTGCTTGGAAGGGAAGACCCCAAGGAAGGCTCTGCACAGGAAGGCCGTGGCCAAGCGCCTCTGCTGCCTGCTTGCCTTGAAAGCCCCTTGGTTGCAACTAGATGGCCATTGACACCCACATAGAGACCTGGTGGTTGCCCTGTTTATCTATTTTATTTATTTATTATTTCAGTGTGTATCCCGGCCTTCCCGCAAACGAGCTCAGGGCGGCTCACAACAATAAATATAACGCAATCAAATAACGCAGTAAAACCAATTTAAAACGTTTAGAGTGGGCAGTGCAGTGCATGTAATTCCAGTTCCTACAGCTTGGAAAATAAGTGGACTGACGCCGAGCCACGGTGGTCTCATGTGGCAGCAGTAAGGAGGCCAGCTGGTGGATGCCCTCTGCCTCAGTCACAGGCTCTGGCCAAACAGCTCCGCTTTACAGGCCCCGTGAGACCGTAATAGGTCTCACAGGGCCCCGATCTCAATCGGCAGCATGTTCAACCAGGCTGGGACCAAGACCAGGACCGAGAAAGCCCTGGCCCTGGTCGAGGCTAGACGGGCATCTTTTGGGCCGGAGACAACCGGCAGATGGCTATCCACAGAGCGCAAGGCTCTCCAGAGGCGCCTATGCAGAGAGGCGGTCCCTTAGAGATGTCGGTCCCAAGCCGCATAAGACTTTAAAGGTCAGCACCGACACCTTGAAACGGGATCCAGTACTCAGTTGGTAGCGAGTGCAGTTGGCACGAGTGCCCGCACAGACACCGCCGTCAGCAGGCGCACCGCCATATTTTGCACTAGCTGGAGTTTCTGGATCAGCCTCAAGGGTAAGTCCGTCTAAAGCGAGTTACAATAATCAAGCCTAGAAGCGACCATTGCATGGGTCACTGTAGCCAAGTCCCGGGGGGAGAGGTGGGGAACCAGCTGCCTGACCTGCCAGAGATGATAAAAGGCAGACCTGGCGGCTGCAGCGACGACCTGGACCTCCGTGGAAAGTGAGGCATGAAAGATCACCCCCGGGCTCCTCACCTCCTGGGTTGTCCTGAGGATAGCTAGGAAGAGACTGGACAGATTGTCTCTGTGTGTGTGTGTGTCCCATCTCCACTCTCCCCTGCTCCAGAAGAGGTGCTGGCAGGCGCCGGCCCAGGCACAGAGGAGGCAAGAAGCACCACCAGAGGCTGTAGGGAAGGAAACCGGGGCAAGGAGGCCGTGCCCAGAAAGGCTCCAGCAGCAGCAGCAGCAGCAGCATCCTCCCCCGGGCCTGAGGAGGAGGAGGAGGCCAGCGGCAGCCAGGGTCTCCCGGGGCTGAGAGTTGGGAGCATTCCTCCTCCACCCTGGTGCCAGCCTGCCTCCTCCCGCTCCGTGGGATCGGGCTGGTCCTTCTTCCCTAGGCGAGCCTAAGGAAAGGCTTCCTGGCGGTGGGCTGAGCCTGGCTTTCTCCCGCGCCCTCTCTTCAGGGACTGGGCCCCTGGCGAGCGGAATCTGGGCCAGTGGCCTCTCTCGCTGGGCCCGCCTTTCCTGTGCCTCTCCCTCCCCGCCTGCCTGCACTGCCCCCCCACCCCACCACGCACG
>NW_015162496.1:53272-55714 GCF_001447785.1 Gekko japonicus
GAAGCCCCCCTACTTTGCCCCCCCCCCCCCAAAAGCATAGGGAACACAGGGCATCCCTTTCCCACAGACCAAGAGTTCCTCTCTATACCTTGTGGCTAAGAGCCGCTGATGGACCTCTGCTCCATGTGTTTATCTAGTTCCCTCTTGAAGCTGTCCATGCTTGTAGCCGCTGCCGCCCCCTCCTGTGGTTCTGAAGTTCTTCCTGAGGTGTGGCCTGTCAAAAGGAAACACTGTAAGATGGAGCTCTTCCACCAGGCTTCCGATTAGGGTGCCGCCCTTCCAGTAACGAGGCCCTGGCCCCAATACCAACATCAACCCAGGCAGACGATCAATAGCCTGACAGAACCCCGACTGCAGTGGGAGTTGATCACATGGGTGCCGAGAATGCCGCCATCGGCTATGAATTGCACGAGTGCTTTATGATCTGTTTTATTCTGTACTGATTTTGTTTAAATGCTGTGTTTCAACTGTTTTAACATTTTTCTGTAAGCCGCCCTGAGCCTGCCTGGGCGGAGAGGGCGGGATACAAATTAAACAGGCAAACAAAACCCTGGACTGGGTGCGAGAGCCCCAGACTCTGTCCTGGCCGCTAGCGGGGCCTGGCACAGATTTCAGGGGTGCCTTCCTCTGTTAACTGGAACGGCTGTTTTGGGTATTGCGGACTCCAGTGAAGTGAAGGGGCTCTCACCCACTAAGCCTTCACCCATGCGCGAGGCGTGCCTCGGAAGGACATGGGGTGGCACCATCGCTTTGCCGGAAGAGGCGCTGCGTGGCGTGCACGTGTCTGGTTGTACGATCCGGAATCCCGAGATTTTGGCAGAGAGCAACCTTCTGGCTTTTTCCTCCTCCCCCTTTAATGTTCTGCAGGAAATCCCGAACGCGCCTCCAAGCGGCGAGTGTGGATTTGTGGGCAGTCCGTGGTCGTCTCTGCCGAGAAGCAGGCATCTGGCACCGAGGCAGGATCCCAGCTGGGCTTGGAGGAGGGTGTCATTCTGGAGTGGCACGGGCAGGAAGGCCTCACCTGGACGCAGCTGGTGCCCCTGCTGCAGAGCCTGGCGGCTCAGGGGCAGGCCCCAGATGTGCTGGTCGTCCACCTTGGCGAGAGTGACCTAGAGGGTCACCGCGGGGCTCCGCTGGCTTCCACCATCAGGAAGGAGCTGGAGCTCGTGAAGGAACTCTTCCCTCAGGCCCGAATACTGTGGTCCAACCTGCTCTTAAGGAGGCGTGGCTCTGGCAAGGCGGGCTCTCGCACGGTGAACCGGGCGCGCACCGTGGTGAACCTCGAAATGGGGCCGTTCGTTGCCACTCTCGGGGGTGCCGTCATCGAGCACCAGGCAATTCTGCACACCGACCCCGATTTCTATACAGACGGCGACAATCTCTCCGGCCGTGGCCTCGACCTGTTTCTGGAGGACGTTAAAAACGGGATACTGGCTCACTTGCAGTCTTGACAGCGCGAGGAAGGTAGAGGCGTCCAACGTTAGCTTTCCAGCTCTCCACGCGTGCGCGTATTTTTCAGGGAACCTTTTGATCTGGAATATGAATGTGAATGCATTGGAAAAGGTGGTCTCCCTGCTGAGGGGAAGGCACAGAAAAGCAGCCGGGACTTCCTGCTGCCAGGGGGAGGTTTCCCGCGTCCAGTTTGTTGGCGCCAGAGCAGAGGCCGTGGCCCCCTCCTGTGTCGGGGGGGTGGGATCTTTGACAGCAGTCGGACGGGGCACAGGAAGAGGCAGTGCAGAAGAACCAAGGGGATTTTAAAAATCCCCCCCCCCCCCCCCAGAAATCTCCACTGTCTAATAAATCAGTGACCATCACAAACTTTTCTTGTGTGCAGAAATGATTTTTTTTAATTGCCCTGCAAATAAGAATACTGTACACAATAGTAGGCTGCCCAACCCCGTCCTTGTGCAGTGAGCATCATCGAAAGAGCCGTGGGGTGGGGGTGGGGACCTGAGAGCAAACGCAGAGGCTCCGGATCACCTGCCGGCATTGGTCTGGAGTGGCGATTCTGCCCGGGAGGTTCCCGAGTGTTTAGGTCGCCAGTGATCCTAAAGGGAATCTTGGAACTCTGCAAAGGAGGACAGTGCGGATGTCGGCCCGAGTGCTGCCGGCTGAGGGTTCAGAGGCAGAGACCAAGCCAGCCGGGAGCACCGGGGCACGTGGTGCCTGCCCCCCAGTTCCCGTGACACCTGAGCTGTCCAGCCTTACAGGGTTCTGCTCCGATTGTTTTTTAAGGCTCCCGGCTGGGATGTGAAAACCTGTCTGTCTTGACTCCCCAGTGCGCTGTCACACAGTGCACACTGCTTCCCGTTCTCACCCCCGGATCACATTCTTTACTGCCTCCCCTCCTGGGTGTATCTTACAACAATATATGGCAGAATCCACATAGGGTGTGTGTGTTTTCCTGAAATGTCGGGGTGAAGATACTTCATGAGAAAACCC
>NW_015162496.1:55744-72613 GCF_001447785.1 Gekko japonicus
CCCCCCCCGCTGCCTCCACCCCCCCCAAGGGGCAGGCTGGCCGTGAAGCTCCCTGGGGCAATTCCCGGCAGGCCTCTGCCCTGGAAGGCCAGTGGCAGGGCTGAATGGGCTTGACAAGAAAGAGTGCGGAGAGAGGAGACGAGGCCAGCGAAGGGGGACCCCCTTCCCAACCCAAACCTCACACGCTTAGCTGGAAGTCAGCCCCCTCGCCTCCTGGCAAAAGCAGAAAAATCACCGGAACGGCCGGAGAGGGTTGTGTGTGTGTGTTGGGGGGGGGGGAGGGAGTTCCAAAGGCAACGTTTTCAGCCCCTCAGAAGCTGAAGACTCCGTAGCTGCTGCAGTCCCAGCTGCTGTTCTGTAGGCTCTGGGGAGGGGACCTCTGACCCTGGTAAGAAATTATTTTGTGAAATAATGGGGGGGGGGGCATTTTAGGGGCATACTTGAAATTAAGGTTGGAAGTTCTGTCTCATTAAAACAATCACTTTCTCGTTTACCTCACTTGGTGGTTCTTTTGTTCGTCTTCACCTCCGTCCGAGAGGGGCTGGGATCTCTGTCGTCATCCATGACGCATAGACTGGTCACGTCTCTGACACAGAGAACCACACCTCATGTATGGTCCCAGGCGTCCCTGGGTTCCCTCTTTTCCCCACCCCCTTCTGTAATTCTCTGCATGAAATGAGGGAAATGGTTTCCTTTCTTTCGGTGCATCACACTTTGTTGGTCTTAAAGGTACCACTGGACCTAAACTTTGTTCTGCACCTGAGGATGTGAGCCTCTGCCTCGTGAAAGCTCAGGCTGGAATAAACACTGTCAGCCTAAGGCGTTGCTGGATTTCCAAAGTGTAAGTAAGCGTCTATATAGCCTATGAATGCCTCTGCCTTCTATTTCAAACAAGACTACATTTCCCAGCAGCCCCAGCAACAGGCCGGGAGTTGGCTTTGCTGCTAGTTCCAAGTGGTGTAGTTTTAGTTCTGACTGGCACTCGTAGTGCAGTGATGAGGGGGCATCCTGTCTCTTGCGTGGGAGTCCAGCAGCACTTAAAGATGAACACAATTTGCGGCAGGGTAAGAGCTTTTGTGAGTCACGGCTCACTTCTTCAGATCTCAAGAAGTGAGCAGTGACTCTCAAAAGCTCCTACCCTGCCACAAACCTTATGGACATGAGAACATAAGAACATAAGAGAAGCCAATGTTGGATCAGGCCAGTGGCCCATCCAGTCCAAGACTCTTGTCTGTCACCCAGTGGCCAGAAATACCAGGGGCCATCAGGAGGTCCACCAGTGGGGCCAGGACACTAGAAGCCCTCCCACTGTTGCCCCCCCCCCCAGCACCAAGGATATAGAGCATCCCTTGCCCCACACCGAGAGTTCCTATCTATACCTTGTGACTAAGAGCCACTGATGGACCTCTGCTCTTAAGAACATCACAGAAGCCATGTTGGGTCAGGCCAATGGCCCATCCAGTCCAAGTGGACGATATCAGACCCTGGAGAGCTGCTGCCAGTCCAAGTGGACGATACCGCCTTGAATGGACCAAGGGTCTGATTCAGTAGAAGGCAGCTTTGTGTGTGAGATCTGTAGCCTTTTAAAGACGAACAAGTTGTTTTATTCTAAGCGTACGCTTTTGTGGACTAGATAAAAGCCTACTTTGTCCCCAAAAGTCCTGTCCCCAAACCGAGGTTCCTGGCACCCGATTATGGTCTAATTAAAGGAGTCTTTGTTTGAAGTCCTCATGCTGATTACTGGGCCACAGACACCACGGGGAGTCCCCTGATACATCAGGCAGGACCCGTTTCTCTGTTGTGCAGCTCTTCCTATACTGCCCGCTGCCTCGAGCCCCATAAGGAAGAAATGCAGCTAATGCATGGTTTTAATAGCTAAAAAAGAAGTGGCATAGATTCATTCATCTTTCCAAGGGCCAGAATGCATCGATGTGCGGCAGAATCTTTCCCCAGTGAAAACGCTCTCGTGTCTCAGCACGAGCCAGTTTGGTGTTGTGGTGAAGTGCGCGGACTCTAATCTGGGAGAACCGGGTTTGATTCCCCACTCCTCCACTTGCACCTGCTGGATGACCTTGGGCAAGCCATAGTCCTGTCAGAGCTGTCCTTGAAAAAGAGCCGTTTCTGCCAGAGCTCTCTCAGCCCCACCGACCTCCCAGGGTGTCTGTGGTGGGGAGGGGAAGGGAAAGGAGTTTGTAAGCCGCTCTGAGACACCTTTGGGTAGTGGAGGGTGGGGTATAAATCCAATCTCCTCCTCTTCTTCTTCAGCATCAAGCCTGCACTGGCAACTCAGAATTGTGTGCCTTGCACACAAAAGCTCGTACCTTGAATGAAACTTTGTTGGTCTTAAAGGGGCCACTGGACTCAAAATTTGTTCTACCGCTTCAGACCAACGCAGCTGACCCGCTGGAACTCCGAACAGTGTTTGTGTATCTCATTGTGAATCAGTCTTTACACACATTCAAGTAGTTTCATTATTTCAGTGTCCAAGGATGAGAACGTGGAAAGCACGGTGGTTATGTTTGGGCTGCACGAGCATGCCCGCTCTAAATTATTGGGAAATGTGTGGAAAGTGCGTGTGGGTGCTTCCACGGGACGACGTGGTTGGTATATTTAAAAGATATTAAAGTGGCTTTGTTCTTGGACCTCAATAAGGATTAAACTACACGTGATGCTGGAGTTCCTCGACTGGATTCTCTCTTGCTCCGGATTACAAGACTAGATCTAATGGGTGGGAATCACAAGGGAGTCGATACCGATACTAAATATCAGGAGAAACGTCCTAACTGTAAGAGTGGTTGAGCAGTGGAACAGACTGCCTCGGGAGGTGGTGGAGGCTCCTTCGCTGGCTCTACTCTTGGTTAATGAATAAAAACATTATTAAGGAAAGAACGATTAAGTCTATCAAGGAAGGGGAAACCATAATAGAAAGATGAATTAACTTAACATTGCCAGTACGATATATTTTTCTTGATGTGTTTAAATATGTAAGATTGATTATTATTTTCTTTGTGAAAACTAATAAAAAGATTATTCAAAAAAAAAAAAAGGAAGGGGAAACCAGCATTGCTTCTCCAAAGAGAAGTTGTAAGAACATAAGCAGAGCCCTGCTGGATCAGACCAGTGGTCCATCTAGTCCAGCATCCTGTTCCACACCACAGCCAGCTACTGCTGATAAGGGCCAACCGACAGGACAGAGAGGCCAAAGCCTTCCCCTGATGTTGGTATTCGGAAGTCCTGCCTCACCAACCTTTTGCTGTTCTTTGAGAAGGTTTACAGGCATGTGGATAAGAGACTATTCTGGTAGACGTCACAAGCCTAGACTTCCAAAAGGCTTTTGACAAGATACCTCTCCAGATACACCTGAATATACTTAGCAGTCATGGGGTAAGAGGAAAGGTTCAAATTTGGTTCATTTGCAGGAAGCAGAGTGTAGTGACAAACTGACAGTTTTTACAATGGAGATCAGTGAGTAATGGGGGTTCCACAATGTGTTCATGAATGATCTGAAGAAGAAGAAGAGATTGGATTTATACCCCTGCCCTTCACTACCCAAAGGAGTCTCAGAGCGACTTACAACCTCCTCTCCCCTTCCCACAACAGGCACCCTGTGAGGTAGGTGGGGCTGAGAGAGCTCTTTTGGGGACTGCTCGTGAGAGAACAGCTCCAAGAGAACTTGTAACTGACCCAAAGTCACACCAGCAGCTGCATGTGGAGGAGTGGGGAATCAAACCCGGTTCTCCCAGATTCGAGTCCGTGCACTTAACCACGACACCAAACTGGCTCTCTGGAAATAGGGGTGAGCAGTGTAGTGGCCAGATTTGCAGATGATACAAATTATTTAGGATGGTGAAAACCAAGGCTAACTGAGCCCCTGGAGAGTCTCTCCAAATCAGGTGAGTGAGAAAAATTTAACAAATGGAGTTCAGTGTCTGTAAGGATGCATATTGTGGTGGTGGGGGGGGTTCCCTAACTTAAAGGCCCGGTGATGGAGTCTGAATTGGCTGAGATTGAGAGGGACCAAGATCTCAGGGCTGTACTTGAGTTTATTCATTATACACCCCAAGTAATCTGATGGTGTCTCCTTTGAAATACTGGCAGAACTTTCCCCCATCTTCCCACAAGAGGGCGCCCAAGATCATGAAGGGGGTGGAACAGTTTCCCTTAGAATAAAAGTCTCAAAGAGTTCCGGGGCTTTTCAGTTTAGAAAGAAAGATGGCCAAAGGGAGGGACACAGTCGGGGTTTCTGAAATGATCCATGCGGTGGGGAAAGTGGATAGAGAGAATTCCCCCAGCCTCCCATAATGCTAGAACCCAAGAGTACCAAATGAAGTTGACAGGTAGAAGAAGAAGAGATTGGATTTATAGCCCACCCTTCACTACCCAAGGGAGTCTCAGAGCGGCTCACAAACTCCTTTCCCTTCCCCTCCCCACAACAGGAACCCTGTGAGGTCGGTGGGGCTGAGAGAGCTCTTTTGGGGACTGCTCGTGAGAGAACAGCTCCGAGAGAACTTGTAACTGACCCAAGGTCACACCAGCAGCTGCAAGTGGAGGAGTGGGGAATCAAACCGGGTTCTCCCAGATTAGAGTCCATGCACTTAACCACTACACCAAACTGGCTCCCTGGAACTAGGGGTGAGCAATGTAGTGGCCAAATTTGCAGATGATACAAATTATTCAGGATGGTGAAAACCAAGGCTAACTGTGAGCCCCTGGAGAGCCTCTCCAAATCAGGTGAGTGAGCAAAACATGACAAATGAAGTTCAGATCTTTCTCAAGAACAGCTCTTATCAGAACTATGGCTTGCCCAAGGTCATCCAGCCAGGTGCCAGTGGAGGAGTGGGGAATCAAACCCGGTTTTCCCAGATTAGAGTCCGCACACATAACCACTACACCAAACTGGCTCCCTACATACAAAACAGCCTACATACAAGACACATGATCGAGGTTTATAAGATTATGCATGGGAAAGAGCAGGTAGAGAAAGAGGTCCTTTTCTCCCTTTCTCACAATACAAGAACTCCTTGTGGGCACTCCATGAAATTGCTGAGCGGTCGGGTGAGAACGGATAAAAGGAAGTACTTCTGCACCCAAAGAGTGATTAACACATGGAATTCACTGCCACAGGAGGGGGTGGCGGCTACAAGCATGGACGGCTTCAAAAGGGAATTGGATAAGCATATGGAGCAGAGGTCCATCAGTGGCTATTAGCCACAAGGTATAGATAGGGGGTCTGGGGCAAGTGATGCTCTATCTTCTTGGTGCTTGGGGGGGTCAACAGTGGGAGGGCTTCTGGTGTCCTGGCCCCACTGCTGGACCTCCTGATGGCACCTGGTATTTCTGGCCACTGTGTGATACAGAGTGTTGGACTGGATGGACCTTTGGCCTGATCCAACATTGGCGTCTCTTATGTTCTTATGTAACCCGGCATTGCTGGCATTGTACAGGGGGTCAGACTAGATGACCCTGGAGGTCCCTTCCAGCGCTATGATTCTAACCCCCCCCCACCCTCTCTCTACCTATATGTAATGGTTGAGGAATTCTTGTCCCAATGTATCTGAAGAAGTGTGCATGCCCGTGAAAGCCTATATCCGGAATTAAGCTTTGTTGGTCTTAAAGGTGCCACTGGACTCACCCTTTGCTGCTTCAGACCAACACGGCGACCCAGCTGAATATACCTTTCAGAGAGCAGGCTTGTTAGAATTCAGCCCCTGGAGGGTCTGAGCCTGCCCTGGTGCATTAGTGCCCCAAGGTCTGCCTTTGCAGGTGCAATAACGGGCCCTCCTTTTGATATCATCCCGAACCCCCCGAAGAGCCGCAGGTTGGTTCCCCTTTAAGAGCAGCTCGCCTGTCACCGGAGCAATGTGCCAAGCCCGGCTCAGCTGGTTTTGGGAGCTGGAGGGGAGACGGGCCTGGCCTGCCGGACTCTCCGAAGTCCAGAGAACCGGGCTGGAGGCAGGGGAGGGCTGTTCCTCCGGAGCCAGCCGGGCAGCATGTTGCGGGTGTTCGTTCTCCACGCGCAGAACGTCCAGACTCCAGACACAGACGTCAGTGATGCTTATTGCTCCGTCGTCTTTGAAGGTAAGAAGAAGCAGGATGAGTGTGCAGCTCTGGGAGACGCAAAGGGAAGGAGGGCCCTAGAATCTCAGAGGGGACTTTGGGGGCAATGTTTCCTCTAAGCTGTGGAGTCTTGTGAGCAAAGATTCTACCTTGTGAGCTACCGGTATTAAAGTTGTGAGCAAGCGATTTAGCTACTGCATAAATTAGTTTGCCCCGGAGCCATCCTTCCTGAGCCAAGACAAAAATGGGTGAGCCGGAGGCTAAAAAACTGTGAGCTAGCTCACACCAACTCAGCTTAGAGGGAACACTGCTTTTGGGGGTAGACCTTTGGCAGCAGACGGAAGCCACTGGGAATTCAGATCTCCGCTGCGTCTATTCGCAGACTGCAAAATGCCAGGCAAGCAATCGATGCAGGCAGGCGTCCCAAATCCCGGGCGAGGCAGGGCTCCGGCGGCTTTTAATTGAGTTCCTGGCCCCACTCTGAGAGGGGGAGGGGAGGGGGCTCCCTGCCCGTTCCCCACTTGGGCCCTGCCCCAAGACCCAAAGACGTGACATTTGCAGGGGGCGAGGAGGATTTGAAATAAACCAGTCCAGGTGCCCGGTCGAATGGCTCCTAATGTGTAAAAGTGAGTTTGCCCGTGAAGGAGTCTTACAGCAGCGGCAGCTCTACAGAAACGTCTGGGGTCCGGCTGGGGCCTGAAGCGCAGGCCCTGAGGCTTCCCAACTGTGGGCTGGGAACCTCCTGGAGATTTGGGGAGTGGAGCCTAGGGAAATCCAGTGGGAAATCCCCCGGTCAGAACCTGCCTGCTGGACCAGGCCGCAGGGCCGGGAAGTGAAAGGGAGCCACGGGAAACACGATCCCACCAGACACCTCGAGGCCTCATTGCAAAGCGGCCTTTTGGTGTAGTGGTTAAGTGTGCGGGCTCTAATCTGGGAGAACCGGTTTTGATTCCCCTCTCCACCACATGCAGCCAGCTGGGTGACCTTGGGTCAGTCACAAGTTCTCTCAGAGCTGTTCTCTGAAGGGCAGTTCTCGAGAGAATTCTCTCAGCCCCACCGACCTCACAGGGGGTCTGTTGTGGGGAGGGAGAGGGAGAGGAGGTTGTAAGCCGCTCTGAGACTCCTCTGGGTAGTGAAGGGCGGGGTATAAATCCAGTCTCTTCTTCCTCCTCACATGGTGCACAGCTGGAAGTGCCAGGAAAAGGCGTCCAGGGAAACAGGAAAGGCAGGGCAGGACGGGCTCTGGTTCACTCCGTCCCCCGGTGTCGGTGGGACTGGCAGCAGTCCTGGGTCTGAGGTCCACGGCAGAGGTGGCAGAAGGTCATTCGACTCCAGAGAGGTCTTACCCTGCCCTGAGCCAGAGTCAAAAGCTGAAAGGCTACATTCGAATCCAGCAGCACTTAAGAGACCAACCAGACTTCCAGGCAATGCTCCCTCTAAGCTATGGAGTTTTGTGAGCAAAAATTCTACTTTGTGAGTGTTCAGTACTGGGTTCTAGACGCATTGTAATGATCAGCTCAGGTTTATTAAGCAATTTCAGCAAACTACAAGAAGAAGAGAAGAAGAGATTGGATTTATCCTCCGCCCTTCACTACCCAAAGGTGTCTCAGAGCGGCTTACAAATTCCTTTCCCTTCCCCTCCCCACAACAGACACCCTGGGAGGTAGGTGGGGCTGAGAGAGCTCTTGACAGAAACTGCTCCTTTTCAAGGACAGCTCTTATCAGAACTACGGCTCGCCCAAGGTCATCCAGCCAGGTGCAAGTGGAGGAGTGGGGAATCAAACCCGGGTCTCCCAGATTAGAGTCCACGCACTTAACCACTACACCAAACTGGCTCCCTACATACAAGACACCCTAGCAGGGCTTGAGCCCTGCTTATAAAGCATGCAAACACCACACCCAACACACACCCACTCCCAGGGATAGACTATTTACATTACACCGCTTATCTATTGGTTAGTTCCTGGATCCAGGTGAGCTATTGTTCTAGAGAAGCAAGCTCAGCCCGTTCTGGGTACAGCTTGAGGAAAGGCTTAGGCTCAATACATAACAGTGAGCTACCGGCATTAAAGTTGTGAGTGAGCGATTTGTCTACCGCATAAATCAGTTTGCTCTGGAGCCGTTCTTCCCGAGCTGAGACAAAAATGTGTGAGTCGGAGGCTCAAAAATTGTGAGCTAGCTCACACTAACTCATCTTAGAGGGAACACTGCATTCCAGGGTGAAATTGGAATTACCACGTGGCCTTGTGTGTGGAATAGCCAGGAGATCCCAGAGGATCTGGCTGCCGAAGCTGTAGCTCTTTTTCTCTTTGTCACCACTAGTGGTGAGCTAGGTTTGTTTTTTAGGCTGAGAGTGCTGCAACTTGCCAGTCTGGTGTAGTGCCAATCTGGTGTCCTGGTTAATACCAGTTTGGTGTAGTGGTTAGGAGTGCGGACTCTAATCTGGGAGAACCGGTTTTGATTCCCCACTCCTCCACTTGCAGCTGCTGGTGTGACCTTGGGTCAGTCACAAGTTCTCTCAGAGCTGTTCTCTCAGGAGCCTGTGAGGTAGGCGGGGCTGAGAGAGCTCTTTCCAGAACTGCCCTTGAGAGAACAGCTCTGAGAGAACTTGTGACTGACCCAAGGTCACACCAGCTGCCTGCATGTGAAGGAGTGGGGAATCAAAACCGGTTCTCCCAGATTAGAGTCCACTTAACCACGACACCGAAGGGTGGGAAGGTATCGGCTGGATATTAGGAAAAACATTTTCACGGTCAGCGTGGCTCAGAGGTGGAATCAACTGCCTAGGGAAGTGGTGAGTTCCCCTTCACTGGCAGCTCTCAAGAAGAGGCTGGAGGAATATTCGTCAGGGATGCTGTAGGCTGGTCCTGCACTGGGCAGGGGGTTGGACTAGATGGCCTCTAAGGCCCCTTCCCACTCTGTGATTCTGTGATTCTATGATACGACTTCCCCCATCTCCAAAGAGATTTTCAGAATGTTCCCTTTGGCAGCATCAGCTCAGGAAGGCCGAGCAAGGAACAGAGCTGGGGCTGAGCGGTAGAGTCCTTCCTTGACATGCAGTAGGCGGTCTCAGGCCCAGCCTGCTGCACCTCTCCAGCAACAGCAGACATTAGAGAAGACCTTTCTCTTCCCCGGAAACTTTGAAGAGCTGCTGCTGCCCAGCTTCCTTTGTCCAACAGCCGACTGTTGGGCACGCTGCGTTTGGGGAAGGGATGGGGCTCAGTCGTGGAGCAGGCCCCCTCGTCTGATTGAAGGATGTCTGGGAACAGGTGCTGGGAAAGGCCCTTCTCTGCCTGGGACCCAGGAGGCCCACTGCTCCCACCCACAGGAGACGGCCGGCCATGAGCCAAGACAGACCAGCCGTGGGACCCAGCCGAAGGCCGGCTCTCCTGCTCCAAGCGGCAGCTGGGGAACATCGCCTCTGCCCTCGGACTCTATTTATAGCCCCCCTTTCAGCAGCCAGCTCCAGCACCTGTTTGAGGTGGGGCTGGAATCGCTTTTGCCGCGGATGGCGCCAGGCCACGTACTGTCTAAGTGTGGCCCAAACCATAGAATCACAGTTGGAAGGGATCCCCCAGGGTCATCTAGTCCAGCCCCCTCCATAAGGCAAGGAATCCACAACAACACCCCCCGACACCCCCAGTGACCCCTGTTCCATGCCCAGAAGATGGCAAAAAACCTCCAGGATCTCCAGCCAAACCGGCCTGGAGAAAAATGGCTCCCTGACCCCGAAGTGGCGGTCAGCATTTCCCGGGGCGTGTGTGAAAGGGCCATGAGAACTAAGCACCGAGGCAACCCTCCCTGCCCTCCCTCCTCATGATCTGCCCGAGTTCACAGAATCAGCACTGCTGCCAGGGGGCCAATGCTGGACTGCCAACCAGTGTTCCCTCTAAGCTGAGTTAGTGTGAGCTAGCTCACAGTTCTTTAGCCTCCAGCTCACACCTTTTTGTCTTCGCTCAGGAAGGAGGGCTCCAGAGCAAACTGATTTATGTAGTATCCAAATGCTTTGCTCACAACTTTAATGCCAGCGGCTCACAAAGTAGAAATTTTGCTCACAAGACTCCACAGCTTAGAGGGAACATTGCTGCCAACCTCCAGGTGGGGCCTGGATAACTCCAGGATTGACAATTGATCCCCCAGGCTATGGGGATCAGTTCTCCTGTTGAACATGGCTGCTTTGGAGGGCGGGCTCTCCGCAGTGGTCACCCACTAAGCTCCCTCCCCAGACTCGGCCAGTGTTCCCTCTGAGCTGAGTCAGTGTGAGCTAGCTCCCAGTTTTTTAGCCTCCGGCGCACACACTTCTGTCTCCGCTCAGGAAGGGATGGGGCTCCAGAGCAAACTGATTCATGCAGCAGCCAAACCGCTCGCTCACCACTTGAATGCCAGCAGCTCACCGAGTAGAATTTTTGCTCACAGGACTCCACCGCTGAGAGGGAGCGTTGGCCCTGACCCTCCCCAAACTCCACCACAAAGCCTCCAGGTGACTCCTGGAGGTCTCCAGGAATTACAACTGCTCCCCAAGCTACAAAAATCAGATCCTCTGCAGAGAATGGCAGCTTTGCAAAGGGGACTCGACCCTCCACAGGGGCTGCCCTCACATCTCCAGGGATTTCCCAACCCAGAGCTGCGAAGCCAGCCCCAAGGACAGGGCGGCCCTTGCGTTGCAGGGAATTGTGTCCCCCGCGGCTGCGGAGATGGGAAGGCATCCCTTGTCTCTGCCCTGGTGACCAGGCTGAAGGAGCGAGCAGGAAATAAATTCCTACATTTCGGAGCACGCAAGCAATAGAATCCATTTACACAGCAAGGCCAGAGCCTTTCTCTTTTCGTGTTCGGGGCACCTGGAGTAGACCCTGACCGACCAGTTGAGCATAAGGGCAGCTTCAGGTGACTATGGGATGGGGTTGTCCTCTGTGGCTTTGGGTAGGGTTGCCAACCTCCAGGTGGGGCCTGGAGTTCAGGGGTCATTTCCTGCAGGAGCGCACAGGAGTGGAGCTCCGGCAGTAAAGAGCACAGGGGGCGGGCACTTGCAACAAGCTCCACCCCCTGCTCCCAGCAGCCCTCAGTCAGAGCAAGAAGCAGCCAGGTAAGCTGCAGAGCCAACAAGTCCAAAACAGTCCAGTGGGACCTTTGAGACCAAATTTTATTCAGGTACAAGCTCTCCCTCCTCTGCGAGGACAGGACTGCACGTCCCCCCCCCCCCCCGCAAAACCCACCAGTGGAGCCTGAGCGGTGGGTGTTGCCTAAGTTCTGACACACTTCCTGTAAGGTCAGGGTGTGTGGCATATGCTAATGAGTTATGCTAATGAGTTATGCTAATGAGCCTCTGCACCTCTTTTTCTACGAAAGGACCCTTGGCTGGAATTACAACTGATCCCCAGAGGACAACTGATCCAGTCCCCCTGGAGGAAACGGCTGCTTTGGAGGGTGGGCTCTGGGGCATGAGACCCTGCTGAAGCCCCTCCCCTCCCCAGAGTTCCTGCTACAAAAGAGCCCACACCAAATCTCCAGGAATTACCCAAACTGGAGTTGGCAACCCCAGCCCTGGGCCTGAATGAGCCGCGCCAAACCATCCTCTCCCCCCCCCCTCTCCTAGTGCAGGAGGTCTCTATCAGCCGGACGTGTCTGGGTGGCATTTAACGCCCCCTCCCAGCGCAGGGCCTGAGAGAATGTCTTCTGCCCTGGGGCCTGCAGGGCTGGAATACAGACTGTTCGGTTCTTGTGGTTGCCATCTCCAGACAGGGAAATTGTTGGAGATTTGAGGGTGGGGCCTGCGGAGGGGGAGGTCCTTAGCGCAACATAATGCCAGTGTCCACCCTCTCGCAAAGCAGCGGCCATTTCCTCTGGGGGAACTGACCGCTGTAGTCAGGATCAGTTGCAATCCCTTGAAATCTCCAGGCTCCACCTGGAGAATGTATTTATTTAATTCAGTTTCTATCCTGCCCTCCCCGCAAGCGGGCTCAGGGTGGGTTACAACATACAAACAATAGACTGCACGAAGAATGGTTTAGGGTTTAAAAACCCTAAAAACAACTATTCCAGATTCCGACCCGACCACAAGATGGCATTTCCAAAATGTAGAGTGTCCGAAGCAGATAGAGGCATGTGCCGTCTGGGTTCCCAGAACCGTTGAATCGTCACCATCGGACTCAAAGGGCTGCTTATGCAGGAGGAGCCAGATTGGGGACGTCTCTCGCCTCAACCAAAGGCCTGGCGGAGGAGCTCACTTTTACAAGCCCTGCAGAACTCTGATAGATCCTGCAGGGCCCTGATCTCCATTGGGAGCTCATTCCGCCAGGCCGGGGCCAGGGCAGAAAAGGCCCTGACCCTGGTCGAGGCAAGGCGGACATCTTTTGGGCTGGAAAAAGAGGTGCAGGAGCTCATTAGCATAACTCATTGGACTATTTTGGATTGCTAGCTATTGGGGGGGGGGAACGTGCAGATCTGCCCTCACAGAGGAGGGAGAGCTTGTACCTGAATAAAACTTGGTCTTAAAGCTGCCACTGGACTGTTTTGGACTGGGGGGCTGGGGGGGGGGCTCTGCAACTTACTTGGCTGCTTCTTGCTCCTTGTGGCCCAGGCTGCTAGGAGCAGGGGGCGGGGCTTGTTGCATGTGCCCACCCCCTGGGCTCTTTACTGCCGGAGCTCTGCTCCTGTGCGCTCCTGCAGGAAATGACCCCTGCTTTTCTGAATGGTGGAGAGGAGGGCAAAGAGTGGGCTGGATAAAGACGAAGCTGCCCAATTCCTCTCCGTCCTTCTTCCTGCTGCAGATACCCCTTGTCTCATTCCTCAGGGTACCCGGAGCAGGATTTCATGGAGATCAGAGGGCTACGGGGGAGGGGGGGTGCCAGGAAAGTTCCGTTCCACCGATGGGAAAGTTAGTCTGCCTTTGCTACTTCCATCCTTATTGTCTCCCTGCACAGGAAGCACTTGTACATGTCTAAGGATGTATGCCTGACCACTTCGACACATGCAGCCTTCTTGCAATATTAGGGGTGTCCGCGTGCGCGCTTCAAGTTTATGGTGACCCTGAGAACGAAAGACCACCAAAATGTCCCATCATGGACAGTCTTGGATGTTCCCCCCAAGCAGGGGATTTTCAGTGCGGGAGTGGACTGTGCGGTGGGGGTGGAAGTGGTGCGTCTGTGAGAGAGAAGCAAGAGGTTTGGCCCCTGGGAAAGGTGGAAGAGGAAGTGGAGGCCGTTTGCAGTTTGAATTCAGAGGGGAGCATGCGGAGATTGCGACTAGAATTAGGTAAACGGGGGGGGGCACCTCATGGTGGTGGGGCAGCCACTCTCTGGGACTCTGAGACAGGGATCACACACCGGTGTTGGAGTGAGCGACTCAGCTTGCCCGGACATCACTCTAAGGGTGTATAGGTGTAGTTTCGTGTCGTGGTGAAGTGCGCAGAGGACTCTAATCTGAGAGATCCGGGTTTGATTCCCCACTCCTCCACTTGCAGCTGCTGGATGACCTTGGGCAAGCCATAGTTCTCTCAGAGCTGTTCTCTCAGGGGCAAGGGTGTAGACTTTCCAATTTCCCGGCGGGGGGGGGGCTGGGGCTGGGCCAGAGGCATTGCTTTGCTAGGAGCAAGGGTGGCTCCCGGGGGAGGCTGAGCACCTTCCTGAAAATTTCGGCGGGGGCTGATGCCCCACCGCCCCCACGAAGATTACGCCTATGCTCAGGGGCAGTTTCTGTCAGAGCTCTCTCAGCCCCACCCACCTCACAGGGTGTCTGTTGTGGGAAGGGGAAGGGAAAGGAGTTTGTCAGCCGCTCTGAGACACCTTTGGGTAGTGAAGGGCCATGGGGTTTAAATCCAATCTCTTCTTCTTCTCTTCTTCCTTGAACGGGACACCTCTCTTTGTCTTCACCTGGGACCTGTCCTCTGACCAATGTTCCCTCTAAGCCCCGCACTGTTGTGAGCAAAAATTCTACTCCATGAGCGAAAAAAGCTAGTAGCAATAAAGTTGCGAGCGAGTCTACATTTGACTATCGCATAAATTAGATTCCCCACTCCTCCTCCACTTGCATCAGCTGGATGACCTTGGGCAAGCCATAGTTCTGTCAGAGCTGTTCTCTCAGGAGCAGTCCTTGAGAGAGCTCTCTCAGCCCCGCCTACCTCACAGGGTGTCTGTTGTGGGGAGGGGAAGGGAGAGGAGTTTGTAAGCCGCTCCTCTGGGTAGTGAAGGGCGAGGTATAAATCCAATCTCTTCTCCTTCTTCCTTCCAGAGACGATGGCCCATTTTCCCCCAGTTCCCTATTCCCACTTGAGCTGTGGTTTCAGGCACTGATGGAAACTCAAACAAGTCTGGCCCCAGCTGCTTGCCTCTCCCCTTCTGAGTACCAGGGGATTTAGAGCTCTGTAGCTGGATCCTTTGACCTTTCAGCCCCCAGGGTGTGAGAGAGGAAGGGCGAGAGAGAGAGAGAGAGAGAGGCAGCGTCTGGTCTCAGAAGAGAGTGGGGGGAAATTAGAAAGGACAATACACAGCTTGTCCAGAAAAGCACTGTGCAGAGTCTGGGCAGGTCTTTATTCTTTTTCTATGAAAACCTGCAGTCTGTGAAGTCCTTCAGAGAAACTGATTGGCTACTGATTGGCAATGCACAAAGAACCTGCGGAACTCTCTGCAGCTGTGAAACATACCATAGTTAAGTGGTTTTAAAACAGATTTGAGTTTTGAGCATAGTAAATGTGTCAAATGGCGGCTGTGACAGCCATCCCCCCCCCATGTCCAGAGCAATGCTCCTTCTAAGCTGTGGAGTCTTGTGAGCAAAAATTCTACTTAGTGAGCGACTGGCATCAAAGTGGTGAGCGAGCAATTTGGCTCCTGCATCAATGAGTTTGCTCTGGAGCCATCCCTCCCTGAGCGAAGACAAAAATGTGTGAGCTTGTGACTAAAAAACTGTGAGCTAGCTCACACTCACTCAGCTTAGAGGGAACACTGGTCCAGAGGCCCCGATTTGCATGTGTCGAAGCCAAAACACAGCATGTGCTGTGGCATCGGCTGGCCGCTCTCGCAGGCAGGAGGTTTTCCAGCAGAGGCTAGATGGCCATCTGACAGCAATGCGGATTCTGTGAACTTAGGTGGATAATGAGAAGGGAGGGCAGGAAGGGTTGCCTCAGGGCTTAGTTCTTGTGGCCCTTTCTTACACGCCCAGGGAAATGCTGATCGCCACTTTGGGGTCAGGAAGCCATTTTTCTCCAGGCCACTTTGGCTGGGGATCCTGGAGGGTTGGGTTTTTTTTGGTCATCTTCTGGACGTGGCAATCACTGGGGGGGGGGGAAGTATTTGTGAATGTTCTGCCTTGTGCAGGGGGTTCGACTAGATGACCCTGGAGGTACCTTCCAACTCTAGGATTCTTAGATCTGGAACTTGATGGCAGTTTGGTTTGACGAGTGGCAATTGGCACTGTGGTGTATCTGGTCCAGTTGACGGACCCCCCCCCCCACCACTAAAATGTCTTATTTGAAAAGCCTATTCAATATAATTATATAAATGAGAAAAATAACGAGGTGTCTTCAGATTATTTCTCTGCACCTGGACCGAGGCTGGCAAAGAGGGCACGCAGAGCATTTTGGCCCCTTTTAGCCAGTTTGGTGGAGAGCCAGTTTGGTGTAGTGGTTAAGTGCGTGGGCTCTAATTTGGGAGAACTGGGTTTGATTCCCCACTCCTCCACTCGCAGCTGGCTGGATGACCTTGGGCAAGCAATAGTTCTGTCAGAGCTGTCCTTGAAAGGGCAGTTCTCGAAAGAGCTTTCTCAGGCCCACCGACCTCCCAGGGTGTCTGTTGTAGGGAGGGGAAGTGGAAGGAGTTTGTCAGCTGCTCTGAGACTCCTTTGGGTAGTGAAGGGCCATGGGGTATAAATCCAATCTCCTCCTCCTCCTCCTCCTCCTCCTTTCTTCTCTTCCCAACTTTTCTTTGCCATGGCAACCAAGTCTACAGCCTGGGATCATAGAATCATAGAGCTGGAAGGGAGCTGCAGGGTCATCTAGTCCAACCCCCTGCACAAGGCAGGGAATTCACGAATACCTCCCCCTCCACACCCGCAGGGACCGCTGTTCCATGCCCAGAAGATGACAAAAAACCTCCAGAACTGCTTCCTGGGCCCAAAGTGGCGACCAGCCTTTCCCTGGGTGTGTAAGAAAGGGCCACAAGAACTAAGGACGGAGGCAGCCAATGCTCCCTCTAAGCTGTGGAGTCTTGTGCGCAAAAATTCTCTTTTGCGAGCTCCTGGCATTAAAGTTGTGAGCGAGCGATTTGGCTCCTGCATAGATTAGTCTGCTCTGGAGCCCCATCCCTTCCTGAGCGAAGACAAAAATGTGTGAGCCGGAGGGTAAAAAACTGTGAGCTGGCTCACACTCACTCAGCTCAGAGGGAACACTGGAGGCAATCCTCCTTGCAGCCTCCCTCTCGTGATCTGCCTAAGATCTGCCTGACTTCCATAGAGGTAGATCCAGATGGGCGGCCCTGTCAGTCTGTCTGGAGCAGCGGAGCAGAGCCAAGACTGACACAATCCGGGGGCACCGCCGGGATGAGCCCTGGTGAGTCAGGGCTCCATTCCTCACATCCCCGCCCTGCCACGGATTTTGTTGGTCCCGAAGGCGCCGCTGGACTCTGGGCGGCTCCGCTCCCCTTCCAGGCTCACGTGTTGGCCAGGACTGCCCACCTCCCGGCAGGGCCGGGAGACCTCCCGGAATGGCCCCCGGGGTGTCCGGGTCCCTGCTGGCCACCGGAGAGCGCGGAGCGCCGCCGCGGCCGGTCTCCGGAGACGAGGCTGAGCTGGACGGACCGAGGGGCTGAGCGACGGCGCTGCCCG
>NW_015162496.1:72662-88434 GCF_001447785.1 Gekko japonicus
TGCTGCGGCGGCTGCGGCTGCTGCTGGTGCTGCTCTGGGTGGTGCTGCCGCTGCCGGCCCGAGCGCGGAGGGCGCCGTCGCGGTCCGTCCATCATGCTGCGCTGCCTGGTCCAGCGGGCCTGCAGCCTGCCCGGCGGCGAGAAGGGCGACAAGCCCAGCGACCCGGGGGCCAGCCTGACCTTCCGAGGTGAGCCCCGCGACCGGGGGGGGGGGGGGGGGGGGGGAGGAAGCAACGCTCCCTCTAAGCCGTGGAGTCCTGTGAGCAGAAATTCTACTCTGTGAGCCGCCACTGGCATTCAAGTTGCGAGCGAGGGATTGGGCTGCCGCATCCATGAGTTTGCTCTGGAGCCCTCCTTCCTGGACGGAGACAGAAATGTGTGCGCCGGAGGCTAAAAAACTGTGAGCTTGCTCACACTCACCGGGCTTAGAGGGGACACTGGCGAAGAAGAGGCGCTTCTTTCTGCCGGCCCCCCAGTCTGAGAGGTGGGTGGGGGTCCCGGCGGCTCCCGGGAGGGCAGCAGCTTGGGTTGCCAACCAATGCTCCCTCTAAGCTGTGGAGTCTTGTGAGCAAAAATTCTACTCTGTGAGCTACTGGCATTAAAGCTGTTAGCGAGCAATTTGGCTCCTGCATCAATCAGTTTGCTCTGGAGCCCTCCTTCCTGAGCGAAGAGAAAAATGTGTGAGCCGGAGGCTCAAAAATTGTGAGCTGGCTCACACTAACTCAGCTTAGAGGGAACACTGTTGCCAACCTCCGGGAGGGAGACCTCCCAGAATTCCCGCTGGCCACAGAGATCAGCTCCCCTGGAGGAGAGGGGCAGCCTTGGCAGGTTCGACTCCAGGGCATCGTGCCCTGTAGAAGTCCCTCCCCTACCTTGTCTGTCCTCCTGAGGCTCCACCCACAAATCTCCAGGGATTTCCCGACCCAGAGCTGGCAGCCCTCCGCACCGTAGGTGAGGTCAGAGATTACCCAGTAGGGCGTCAGGGCCCCCTTGAGCTCCCAGCCTCCCACACGACTTCCCTGAGGTCCAGCAGGTGCCCTATAGTGCAATGGGGTCCCCCCCCCACAAAATCCCCTTTGGGAGACCAGTTTCCCTGTCGGTCTGGGGAGTTCTCCTGGCTCCCGGGGACTCATCCAGAGATGCTGTCCCTGACTGGCCAGACGAGGGTGAGTGGCAGGCAGTGTTCCCTCTAAGCTGAGTTAGTGTGAGCCAGCTCACAGTTTTTAAGCCTCCGGCTCACACATTGTTGCCTTAGCTCAGGAAGGCTGGCTCCAGAGCAGACTAATTTATGCAGCAGCCAAATTGCTCACTTACAACTTTAATGTCAGTAGCTCACAAAGTAGAATTGTTGCTCACAAGACCCCACAGCTTAGAGGGAGCATTGGTGGCGGGTTTCTGCGAAGGGGGAAGAAAGAAAAGGAACAACTTTATGGAAGTCCCTATTTGTGGTGGCTGTCATGTGGGGAGGGGCTGTGGCTTAGTGGAAGAGCCTCTGCTTGGTATGCGGAAGGTTCCAGGTTCTATCCCTGGCAACATCTCCAGTTTAAAAAGACCCCAGAGAGCTGTAAAGAGGGGCTGTGCCTCAGCGGTAGAACGTATGCTTGGCACGCAGAAGGTCCCAGGTTCTCTCATTTGGAATACTGTGTGCAGTTCTGGTCGCCACACCTTAAAAAGGATATTATAGCTTTGGAAAAAGTGCAGAAAAGGGCAACTGAATGATAAAAGGGTTGGGACACTTTCCCTATGAGGAAAGGTTAAGGCGCTTGGGGCTCTTTAGCTTGGAGAAACGACGACTGAGGGGTGACATGATTGAGGTTTATAAGATTATGCATGGGGAAGAGCAGGCAGAGAAAGAGATACTTTTCTCCCTTTCTCACGATACAAGAACTCCTTGTGGGCACTCCATGAAATTGCTGAGCGGTCGGGTTAGAACGGATAAAAGGAAGTCCTTCTTCACCCAAAGAGTGATTCACACATGGAATTCACTGCCACAGGAAGTGGTGGCGGCTACAAGCATGGACAGCTTCAAAAGGGAATTAGATAAGCATATGGAGCAGAGGTCCATTAGTGGCTATTAGCCACAAGGTATAGGTAGGGGCTCTCAGGCAAGTGATGCTCTGTCTTCTTGGTGCTTGGGGGGGGGGTCAACAGTGGGAGGGCTTCTAGTGTCCTGGCCCCACTGCTGGACCTCCTGATGGCATCTGGTATTTCTGGCCACTGTGTGACCCAGAGTGTTGGACTGGATGGGCCTTTGCCCTGATCCAACATTGGCGTCTGTTATGTTCTTATGTTATCCCTGGCAGCATCTTTAGTTAAAAGGATTGGGCAGGAGGTGATGGGAACGACGTCCGCCGGAGACCCTGCAGAGCTGTAAAGAGGGGCCGTGGCTCAGTAGTAGAGCCTCTGCTTGGCATGCAGGAGGTCCCAGGTTCTATCCCCGGCATCTTCAGTCAAAAAGGACCAGGTAGGAGGAGATGGAGAAACCTCAGCCTGAGTTCCTGGAGAGCTGTAAAGAGGGGGCTGTGGCTCAGTACTAGAGCCTCTGCTTGGCATGCAGAAGGACCCAGGTTCTATCCCTGGCAACATCTCCAGTTAAAAAGGACCAGGCAGGAGGTGATGTGAAAGTCCTCTGCCCGAGACCCTGGAGAGCAGCTGCCAGTCTGAGTGGACAATACTGATTTCGTGGATCCAGGGTCTGATTTGGTACAAGGCAAGTTCATGTACGTGTTCAGGTCTATGTCAGTGGTGGAGCCTCATGCGAAAAGTCCAGGTTGAAGCACCTGGCAGGAGGTGTTGTGAAAGACCCTCTGCCCTGAGACCCTGGAGAGCGACTGGCTTCCTGAGTCGGCCACACTGACCTTAATGGACCCAGGGTCGGATTCAGTAGAAGGCAGCCACACTTAAGCTGGTTTCTGGCTAGGGGCCGTAGTAGAACATCTTCTTTGCCTGCACCACGTCCTAGGCTCAGTCCCTGGCCTCTCTAGCGTGTGTGTGTGTGTGAATTGTCCTCAAGGGCACGATTTCTCACGCTGGTCAACTGGCCACCCTTTTCTGAATTCTTCCCCTGCCCAGTTCCACTTCTGCAGTGGATTGGGGCCCATGCTGCACACGGGTGTCAGAAGAGAAATCCATCCAGTCTATTTCTGTCGCTCTTCCCCCCCACACACACACACACTGGTACTTTCTTTAGAAGGATGAGCCAACCTGGGGTGAGATGGGAGGGGCTCCACAGAACCTGCTCCTCCCCCATGGAACGTTGTGCCCCTGCCGTTCCCCCCCCCCCCCCCCGCTCATCCCTCTGTCTGTGAAGCACCACATTAATTTAGCTCTGTCTCCGAAGGGGCATTTATGTTTGCATATATCTCTGTCCTGCTTTTCTCCCCAGTTGGGGCTCAAAGTGGCTTAGAATGTTAGTCTCCTCATCTCGCTTCTTCTCACCACCCTGTGAGGTAGGCCGGGCCGTGAGATTGTGATGGACCCGAGGTCACCCAGCGATCCTCTGTGGTGGAAGCGAGGAGGATTCGAACCTGGGCTGCCCAAGGTCCTAGTTCACCACTGTGTCCGCTACACCACACTGGCTCTCAAGTGGCCTCCCCCCATTAAGCCCCATGTCCTCAGCCTCACACTTTCCCACCAGACTGCCGCCCTCTCCCCTTCTTTGCAGTTTCTGCTCCCCCCCCCTTGCCTGGACAGCCCCCCTGGGCAGGGCCTGCTTCTCTCCCCCCCCCATCAGTTTGTATATGGCACCCGGAGACAGGCTCAATGTTCCCTTTAAGCTGTGGAGTCTTGTGAGCAAAAATTCTACTCTGTGAGCTCCTGGCATTAAAGTTGTGAGCAAGCGATTTGGCTACTGCATAAATTAGTTTGCTCTGGAGCCCTCCTTCCTGGGCTAAGGCAAAAATGTGTGAGCCAGAGGCTAAAAAACTGTGAGCTAGCTCACACTAACTCAGCTTAGAGGGAACCCGGCTCTTGACACTAAGTGGTGGTCCTTTCCCATGAAATCTCAGCTGCTGGTGCTTTTAGTAGAGCGCCCGGAGGCAGTGCTCCCTCTAAGATGAGTTAGTGTGAGCTACCTCACAGTTTTTTAGCCTCTGGCTCACACATTCTTGTCTTGGCTCTGGAAGGAGGGCTCCGGAGCAGATTGATTTATGCAGCAGCCAAATTTCTCGCTCACAACTTTAATGCCAGTGGCTCACAAAGTAGAATTTTTGCTTACAAGACTTCACCGCTTAGAGGGAGCATTACTAGAGAGTAAGGGAGACTCACCCATTCCGGGGCAGTGGATTGGGGCCATAAGCAAGAGTGGAAATGGGATGTGGGGCTCCAGGCCTTGGGGGGAGGGACACACACAGCCTGCCGGCGGCAGCTCCCTGGTGTGTGCTCCCATGCATCCCGCTTCTCTTGGGACGGGCGTCTGGCCTCCTTAAAAATAAAACGGCCAATATTGTAATGTCCAAGTATAGTTCTGCGGTGCAACCTCATTTGGAATCCTGTGTACAGCTCTGGTCACTGTGTCTCCGAAAGGGCATTGCAAAGCTGGGGAAGGTGCCGAGGAGGGCAACCAGGACGACGAGGGGGTTGGAGCCCCTTCCCTGTGGGGAGAGGCCGAAGCGTCTCTGGGAAAGGGGCATTTGGGGAAAGGGGTGAAAAGACAGGTTTACAGAATCGTGTATGGGGTGAAGAAAACAGAGAGAGGGAACTTTTTCTCCTTCTCCCAGAATACTATAATTCAGGGGCACTCAAAGACGTTGGTGTACAGTAGGCTCGGGATACGAAAAAAATGAAATATTCACTCAATAACTATATTGTGAAATTAAATTTCAGTGGGCGTAGAGGTGGCTGTGAGCGCAGATATCATGAAAAGGAAATTTAACAGATCGATGGAGGAAGAGGTCTCACAGTGGCTACCAATGCTCCCTCTAAACTGTGGAGTCGTGTGAGCAAAAAATCCACTTTGTTTTTTTTTTTTGGTAAACAAATTTTATTTTCTCAGGAATACAACATATAAAACATTTCATTCTATCAATTGTCTACCCCATTCCCAGTTCCTCCCCTCCCTCCAATGGCTTCCCACAATGCTTCCACCCCTGCTCCAAATTACTTCATATCATCAACAATATCAGTTTTTCATCATTACAATCTAAAGATAACATCGTTTGACTTAATATTGATCTAAACATATTAAGTTTTGTTTCACATCCCAGTTCTTTTCCAGATAAATTTTAAAGTCATTCCATTCTCCAAAAAACTCATCGTCTTCTTTGTTATTCAGTTTTTTTGTAATCTTATCCATTTGCGCCATGAACAGAACTTTTTGTATCCATTCTTCAACCTCTGGTACCTTTTCTGTCTTCCAAAACTGCGCATAAATCATTCTCGCTGTCACTATCAGGTACCAGAGTAAAGTTTTTTTAGTCGTATTGACTTCTTCCATTTTGAGTCCCAAAAGCAGAATTTCCGGTGCCTTTTTAAAAGAACATTTCAGTATTTTTTGCATTTCATTGTGGACTTTTGTCCAAAAGTCTACAGCTTTCTCACAAGTCCACCACATCATTTTATCAAAAAATCCACTTTGTGAGCTGCCGGCATTAAAGTTGTGAGTGAGGGATTTGGCTGCTGCATAAATCAGTTTGCTCTGGAGCAATGCTCCCTCTAAGCTGTGGAGTTGTGTGAGCAAAAATTCCACTCCGTGAGCTCCTGGCATTAAAGTTGTGAGCGAGCGATTTGGCTGCTGCATGAATTAGTTTGCTCTGGAGCTCTCCTCCCTGAGCCAAGAGAAAAAAATCTGTGAGCCGGAGGCTAAAAAACTGTGAACTGGCTCACACTGGCTCAGCTTAGAGGGAACACTGCTGCTGACCAACACTCCCTCTAAGCTGTGGAGTCCTGTGAGCAGAAATTCCACTTTGTGAGTGACTGGCATTAAAGTGGCGAGCGAGCGGTTTGGCGACTGCATCAATTAGTTTGCTCTGGAGCCACATCCTTCCTCAGCGAAGGCAAAAGTCTGTGCGCCGGAGGCTAAAAACCTGTGAGCTAGCTCACACTAACTCAGCTTTGAGGGAACACTGGTGGCTACCAGCCGTGGGGGTGGAAAGGAGCCTCCCCATCTGGAGGCAGCCAACCTCTGAATCCCAGAGCCAGGAGGCAAAATCTGGGGAAGGCCCTGGCTTCTGTGCCCTGCGTTTGGTCCTCCAGGGCAACGGGCTTGGCCACGGTGTGAGATGGGATGATAGAGGAAGTGAGCCGCTAGTCTGATCCAGCAAGGCTGTCCTCTCCTCTCGTTCTTACTTTAGTGGTCACACTGCAAACAAACACCAGAGTAGCCACAGCAGACGTAATTGCGGCATAGGAGTGGGATCTTCTTCATGATGTCCAAAGCACTGTGTTTTCTCTTTGCCTTAATTAGGGATTGGCATGGGATTTGTGGACTTGAGTGACCGGGATAAAGGTTCGTCAGATCTCTGAGAATTCCCCCCCCCCCCCCCAGTCCCTCCAGAATGTACTAGAACTAGAACTAGAGATGTGAAGGTCCGGAAAAAAACCGGGAAAATTCGGGGGGGAAATGTTTTCCCCCCTAAGCCTGTTTTTTTTATTTTTTCCCGAAAAATTAGAAAGATTGGAAAAAGAAAAGAAAAGGAAAAAAATTGATTATGGAACGTTTCATTTGAACATGATGAATAAAATATTTTAAGACGCGGTGTTCAAATATTTTCCAAATCATTTCTAAAAAATACGTATGGTATCAGATTGATCTAATTTCTGTGCACCGAGGACAAGCAAGTCCTGGGTTAAAAACGGAACTCTCCAATGCAAGAACAAGATGCATTTCTTCCTTTAGGAGGTGCTATTGTCACAGGAAAAGAAAAAGGTTTCAGTTTTGTTTTTGCATGTAGGGTGGGTATTCTGTTTGTAATAATTGTTTGGATACACTATATTTTAAATACGCTAGTTGTGATAATTTCATGCCAAGTAAAAATGTCCATTTTCATATTTTATGTTCCTAAAGTAACAGAATGACTTTCAATCTGGAAAAGAAAAAAGAAGTGCTAATGTAGCCTTTTTTCAATTTTCCCGAAAATTTCTGTTTTTTTCTGTAAAAAACCCGGGATCTTTTCCGAGCTTCAAAATTTCTGGAAATTTTACATCTCTAACTAGAACTTGGAGGAGGCATTCAACGGAATTGATGAGCAGTGGGCTGTGGAAGGAAAAAAGGAGGTGCTTTTTCACACAACTGCAAATTTGTGGGATTCACTGAGGAATATGATGCTGGACGACACAAACTTTCCTGGCTCTGATCAAGTGTGAGTGCGGTCACATGGAGGCTATTTGCTCCGTAGTAATGTAACACTGTGTGATCAGACGCAACGGCGGATGAATCGAGTTCCTTTCTTTGCCGCGTGTTTCCGCTTCAACGAGGGATCACCGACGCAATGGGAGCGCGCTGGAGCGCTCACACGGGGAAGTCCATTTGCGGCCCGTCGCAAACCCGCTTGATACTGCACTTTCCCCAGTATTTTTTAACTCAGCTTCTTCTGCAGAGCGAAACGGGGTTGCTGACGGGTGCGGGGCGCTTGCCAGATGTTCCCATGCGATTGCACCCTTGAAAGCCACCCGGCATTTGTGCCTATCGCGCGACTACTTCTGCGTGTGATCGGGACCAAAGCAGATCAAGACGGGTGGCCGTGTGCATCCGTCTGTAGCCACAGAAAAGAGCCAGACTGCAGCAGCGCCTTCAGGACTCACAAAATTCATGGCAGGGGAGGAGATTCGTGAGCCATGGCTCACTTCTTCAGGTACCGAAAGGATTCTTCAGGTATCTGAAGAAGTGACCCAGGACTCATGGAAGTTCATCCCCTGCTACAAATTTGGTTAGTCTTTAAATTGCTCCTGGACTCTGGCTCTTTTAGCACTGATCGAGTTGGATTCTTCTGATGTTCTTATGTGCCCGCTCTCTGGAGGTCTCATCATGACCCACTTAAAGCGGGAACCCCTTTAGAATCCTCATGCATGAACCACCTTCTCGCTTTCTTTCTAGAAGGCCAGGGCTTGAGGGATGTGACAGAATGCAGCATTCCCAGATGTGATCCAGAAATTTTTTCATTTTGCCACAATTTCTCTCCATGCCCGACTTCATTTCTGATGATTACGGGCGAGCTTTAACGTGTGGGTCGGCCGTTGCAAGATGGGGGAACTGAGATGTGATGAATTTTGAAGGAGAGAAGCGGGGTGGGGAAGAGACGTGTGCCTAATCCATGGTGCTGTTCCAAAAGGGAAAATGCGCTTCCCTCCCTTGAAGATGACAGCAGGGAGACTCAGGTGTAACTTGGAACACGCTTATTCTCATGATAACGGCAAAAAAGGAATCTTGCAATGGCTGAAAGACTCTTTTGCATTGCTAGCTGGGGGGGGGGGGATGCGCAGATCTGCCCTCACAGAGGAGGGAGAGCTTGTACCTGAATAAACCTTGGCCTTAAAGGTGCCACTGGACTGTTTTGGATTGCTATCTGGGGGGGGGGCTCTGCAACCTACCTGGCTGCTTCTTGCTCCTCGTGGCCCGGGGCTGCTGGGACTGGAGCAGGGGGTGGGGCTTGTTGCATGTGCCCACCCGCCAACTCTTTACTGCCAGAGCTCCACTCCTGCAGGAAATGACCCCTGCTTACTAGGATCACCACCTGATAGCACCTGTCAATGTCGAAATTGTTATATGGTTTTAGGATTATTTAATTTACTTATTTTTGTTTTTGTTCCTTCTGTAAACCGCCCTGAGCCAGCCTTGGCTGGGAGGGCAAAGTATAAATTTAATAATAAATAAATAATAGAATGCTGCCCTCCCCCAACCCCTCCCTCCCTGGGCTCCACCCCCCAAATCTCCAGGTATTTCCCAACCCAGATCTGGCAACCACAGCAAAGTCCTTTTTCTTCGCCTGTGTTTTATTTACCTCCTTGATAGTGTGCTTTCCTCATTTGAGACCAGGGGTAATTTCCTGCGGGAGTGCACAGGAGTGGAGCTCCGGCAGTAAGGAGCCCAGGGGGCGGGCACATGCAACAAACCCCGCCCCCTGCTCCCAGCAGCCCTCAGTCGGGCCATGAGGAGCAAGAAGCAGCCAAGTAAGTTGCAGAGGCCCCACCCCCAGCCCACCTTCGGGTACAAGCTCTCCCTCCTCTGTGAGGGCAGATCTGTGCGTTCCCCCCCCAATAGCTAGCAATCCGAAACAGTCCAGTGGAGCCTGAGTGGTGGGTTCTGACACACTTCCGGTGATGTCAGGGGGTTTGGCATATGCAAATAAGTTATGCTAATGAGCTCCTGCACCTCTTTTTGTACGAAATGACCCCTGTTTGAGACGCAAGGTGGATTACAAACTGAGAGGACAGCGCCAGTAAAAACAGCGCCACGCATGCGGCCAAAAGAGTGCACCCCCAAAGCGGATCACCGACGTAGGAGACACAGCAAGGCAAGCGTCCTGCAGGCAACGCGGAGGCTGTGTGGCCTCCAAGGGTGCAGGCTTTATGCCTCCTCCTACAATAAAAACAACCACCAAGCAGGGAAGTCAGATTAAACTTCTCTGGAAACATTTTGGAGACGAATGCATCCGAAGCCTTCTTTCCTCTTCCAGTCCAAGGCTGCTGTTTGGCAGGGCAATATTCCTGGGCTGCGTCTTTTGGATTCCAGCAATTCCTTTCTTGTGTGTGTGTGTAGATGCTGGGCAATGGATGCTGAGTGACCATATATAGTAGCTTTTGTGCTCGGCACTGGGCTGAGAGGGTGAGAGGCAGGCCGTCCATTTTGCCAGACAGACCTTCCTGGAGGACTTTTGCCTTTGGGGCCCTCCTGTTGTTCCGATGCTGCTCTATTCTATGCTTTCCTCTTCTTCCTTTTTCTACTCGGTGACAAACTGCCCAACCTAGGTGAAAAGTACTGGGTTCGACGCATAAAGAACTCGGACCACGACATGCGTTCAGACGCGTCTATTGTACTTCACGAGAAGACACACAAAACGGCCCTGCAAGGCCAACTATATACACTCCCACCCGGCACACCTCTGTCCCCATTGGGGGGTTTGAATCTCCCTCCAAGGGTGCTATTGGTGGACTCATAAGAACATAAGAGACGCCAATGTTGGATCAGGCCAAAGGCCCATCCAGTCCAACACTCTGTATCACATAGTGGCCAGAAATACCAGTGCCATCAGGAGGTCCACCAGTGGGGCCAGGACTCCAGAAGCCCTCCCACTGTTGCCTCCCCCCCCCCAAGCACCAAGAAGACAGAGCATCCCTTGCCCCAGATATAAGAACATAAGAGACGCCAATGTTGGATCAGGCCAAAGGCCCATCCAGTCCAACACTCTGTATCACACAGTGGCCAGAAATACCAGTGCCATCAGGAGGTCCACCAGTGGGGCCAGGACATTAGAAGCCCTCCAACTGTTGACCCCCCCCAAGCACCTAGTCTACTCCTGGTAGACTAGGATCCTAGGTCCCCTTTGTTTTTGGGGACCAAGCTTCTGCTATAACCGCGGACCCCTGGTGGCGGTCCGTGTACATAATACTAGGTTAAAATTCCTGTCCGGGACTTTATCAGACTTACGTTTCTACTCAGACTCTGAGAAGAGTGTATTCTTGTTAGCTGATTCCAGTGCCAACATATCTTATAGGATGGCTTTATATGGCTTGGCTGCAAAGAAAATACGGGCCAACGCTGTTCGTATGGGAACTAATTAATATTGATCTGAGCGGACACCTTTTGTTTCAATTAATTGCCTATATTAGTTGTTGTGGATTTCCCGGGCTGTGTGGCCATGGTCTTGGCATTGTAGGACCTGACGTTTTGCCAGCAGCTGTGACTGGCATCCTCAGAGGTATAACACAGAAAGATGGAGTACTCTCTGTGTCAAGGTGAGAAGAAAAATGGAAGGCAGGTAATTTATATCTACTCGGGAAGGTGAGGTAGGGCTGAGTCGTTATCTTGTAGGAGTTCCCCAGGCTATGAACATGCTAGTGGAGGAGCTTTCCTGAGGAGGTTCTTTTGCATATGGATCGGCTGATGAAATTCGAATCTTATCTGTAGTGCTGTTGTCAGATGTAGAGCATTTTGTGTTTTTCAGGACTGGAAACCATGCCCTATTTATTTTTAAACTCTCTTCTTTCCTGTTGAAGTTGTGTTTATGTTTATGAATTTCAATGGCTTCCCTGTATAATCAGGTAATTGGATGTGTTGTCCGGCATTTCAGTATCTTGGAGGAATAAGATACTGTGTCCTGATTAAGTTAGGCCTCCAGAAAAATACAACAGATGCTACGATCGGCAAAAGACAGAAGAGACCCCCTCGCTTCTGCAGGAGTATACCGCATACCCTGTAGTTGTGGACAAGTTTACATCGGGACTACACAGCGTAGCAGCCAGACCAGAATAAAAGAACATGAAAGAGACTGCAGACTGGGCCAACCTGAAAAATCAGCAGTGGCTGAACGTAGCCGAACTCAAACCGGAAACAGTATCTTATTCCAAGACAGCCCTCCTTTGTTGGGTTGAAACATTAAATTTCTGAAGGGCGAGGGGGCGGGGGGGGGAAGCATCTGGACTCTCAGATAGGTTTGCCAATCTCCAGGTGGGATCTGGAGATCTCCTGACCTTATAACTGACCTCCAAACAATAGAGACCTGTCCTCCCTGGAGAAAATGGCTGCTGTGGAGTGGGGTTTGTAGGGCAGCGTACAGTGCTGAGGTTTGCCCCCTTCCCAAACCCTACCCATCATCCTAGGGTTTGCGAGCTCCAGGTTGGGAAATTTCTGGAGATTTGGGGTGTGTGGCGCCTGTGGAGGGTGGGGTTTGGGGAAGAGAAGGACCTCTTTTTCCAATTCTTGAAGTAATTCAAATGCCATCAACACCAACGGACCATGCATATTATATCTCGTTTCGTGTATATCTTTCTCAATGTGGGTAGTGTTGAAATACCTATATAATATTAATCCGTTGGGCAGACACTGTAGTCATATCTCCTAGTTGTTGTTGTTCAGTCGCACAGTCGAGTCCGACTCTTCGCGACCCCATGGACCAGATCACGCCAGGCCCTATCTCCTATTACTATCTCCTAGTAACACCCATGAAATCCATTAGTGTAGTGATTTGATGAGTGTTCCTAGGAGGCACAACTACCGAGTGTGCCCAATAGATTAATATTATATAGCTATTTCAACACTACCCACTTTGAGGAAGTTATACACAAAACGAGATGTCATGTGCATGGTCCGTTGGTGCTGATGGCGTTTGAATCACTTCGAGTAAACTGAATATTGGAAAAAGAATTTTCTAGTCTGTGAAGGCTTATTTTTTTGGCACAACACATCACGGTTGTTTGTTTCCTTTCTACCGCCTGGCGGTTGGCAACTCTGTGCTGCAGCTTTTGATATTTAACCATTTGGAGTCTGGCGACCCTAGCTGTGATTCTGGAGCTCTCCAAGCCCCACGTGGAGGTGGGCAACCCCACACCCTCCCAAATCTCCAGGAATTTCCCCACCTGGAGTTGGCAGCCTCCCATCGGGCTCCATGCCCTGGGTGGGATGGGCTGAAACGGCATGGGAGGGAGGGAGGGAAGGAGGGAGCCCGACTCTGCAGCTAAGGAGGGAAAGTGCTCCTGGGACTGCTGGTATCTGTTTGGCGCTTCCGGGACTTACTGACCCTTCTGTTATTTTTTCCCAGGGGTGAAGAAGAGAACCAAAGTGATAAAGAATAATGTCAACCCGGTGTGGAACGAGGTGAGTGTCTGGCGGGGTCTCGGCCTGGGTCTTCTTTGAGGCAGCGTTCACGAAGGTTGGCCCTTGCACCAGTCCCAGGCCCTGCAAAGCGTGAGCACTGATGTGCCTCTGAGAAGGTGCAGAAGGCCTTTATCCCACTCCGTGACAGAGACTTTGTGTCCTGCGTTCTCAGACTTGGCTTCCAGGTGGACCTAACCCTGGGCAGGGGGTGGTACTGAGAGAGGGTGATTTCCCACAAGCGCTGCTTCGCGCTCACTGTTCTCTACGTGTCAATTTCACACAAGCTGCTGCGCGGCCGCATTTTGCCCTGCACAGGGCTTTTTTTGTAGAAAAAGCCCAGCAGGAACTCATTAGCATAATAGGCCACACCCAACAGCAGAAACTCATTAGCATATTAGGCCACACCCCTGACAACACTGCTCATTAGCATACTAGGCCACTCCCCCTGTTACCAGAAGTGTGCTCATCCAGCCACACCCACCTGTTGCTTCTTATTCTGTTTACCTTGTTTGTTGTCAAAACCCAGGGCTTTTTTTGGAGCAGGAACTCCTTTGCATGTTAGGCCACACACCCCTAATGTAGCAAATCCTAATGAGTTTCTGCTGTTGGGTGTGGCCTATTATGCTAATGAGTTCATGCTAATGAGCTCCTGCTGAGCGTGGCCAACTCGGGAGCCAGCCAGAACTCCATTCCTGTGCGTTCCTGCCCAAAAATAGCCCTGGCCCCGCAGCTTCGTGTGATTTCCCCCGAATCTACTCAATCCTGTTTTTTGAGGATTGAGTAGACGCGGGGAAAATCGCACGAAGCTGCAGGGCAAAATGCGGCCGCGCAGCAGCTTGTGTGAAATTGACATGTACCATCGGGGCAAAAGGGAGGAGTGAGCGCGGAGCAGCGCTTGTGGGAAATCATCCAGAGAGAGAGAGAGAGAGAGCACCAAGCTATGCAGAGCAGAGGGGCTGCTCTCCCAGAGATGGATGTGGACAGTGGGTCAGGTGGGGGCTGGGGGTGGCCAATAGCAGTCTCCCAGACTTACAACTGATCTCCATCTGACAGAGCTCAGTTCCCCTGGAGAAAATGGCCGCTTTGGAGGGTAGACTGTACGGCATTATAGGCCACTGAGGTCCCCCCTTCAGAAACCCGGCCCTCCCCAGGTTCTGCTCCCTAATCTCCAGGAATGTCCTACTCTGGAGTTGGCAACCTTAGTGGCTAAGGGCCCTGAAGACGGAGCAGCTGAAGAGATAAACGACTCGTTCCTGGCCTTCAAGAATTGTCGAGAAAGGACAGTTTTGGCATATCTGATTTGGGGGTGGGGGGAATGGTTGATGCTGCTAGGGTTCCCAGTGCCGGAGCCCCTGGGGAAATCAGTTCCCAATAACAGTCATTTAGAAGAAGTAAGGTTTTTTGAGACATTGACAGGATCCAGATTCTTAATGATTCTTTGTTAGAACTGAGGTCAAGCGCGCAAAGCCAGCAATTATAGCATAATCAAACAAGACCTGGAGATTTGGGGGTGAAGCCTGGGGACGGGAGGGAATTTAGCAGGGGTGTGACCAGTGTTCCCTCTAAGCTGAGTTAAGGTAAGCCAGCTCACAGTTTTTTAGCCTCCAGCTGACAAATTTCTGTCTTAACTCAGGAAGGATGGCTCCAGAGGAAACTAGCTTCTGCAGCGGCCAAATCGCTCGCTCACGACTTTAATGCCAGTGTAGCTCACAAAGTAGAATTTTTGCTCACAAGACTCCACACCTTAGAGGGAGCATTGGGTGTGACATCTTCCAAAGCTTCCCTTTTATCCAGGGTAACTGAGCTCTGCCGTCTAGAAATCAGTTGTCATTCCGGGAGAGCTCCAGGTCTGGGGTGGTGGTGGTGGGTGGGTTTGGCAACCCTAGGTTTGGTGAGCCAGTTTGGTGTCGTGGTTAAGTGTGCGGACTCTAATCTGGGAGAACCAGGTTTGATTCCCCACTCCTCCATTTGCACCTGCTGGTGGGACCTTGGGTCAGTCACAAGCTCTGGCACAGCTGTCCTTGAAAAAGAGCAGTTTCTGTCAGAGTTCTCTCAGCCCCACCCACCTCACAGGGTGTCTGTTGTGAGGAGGGGAAGGGAAAGGAAAGGAGTTTGTAAGCCGCTCTGAGACTCCAAGTGAAGGGCGGGGTATAAATCCAATCTCTTCTTCATCTTCTAGGTGCAGCTCTCAAAGAAACAGAGGTGCTCCTGGAAGCTGGCATCCAGGGCTCATCCACAACTCCCAAAGTCTGTCCCTTTTGACAGGGGACCTTTGACAGCTGTGCCTTCAGCAGCTGCACAGCCTGTGAAGTTTTCCCCCTCAGTCTACCACGATGGAAGGGGAAAACTTCACTGGTTGATTTCTGCCTGTAGTGAAAGAGTGAAACGCACACCGCTTCTCTTCTTCTGAAGAGTTCTGCCAACATTACCTGTCGGGTGGCCAGCTCCGGGTTGAGAAATCCCTGGAGATTTGGGGGTCGAGCCCAGGGAGGGGCTTGGAAAGGGGGCCCTCTCAGGTGGGTTCTAATGCCGCAGGGTCCTTCCTCCAAAGCAGTCATTTCCTCCAAGGGAACCGCAGGGGGGGTCAACAGTGGGAGGGCTTCTGGAGTCCTGGTGTCAGCAAGCTGCCATTCTGTTTTCTGTGACCTCTGTGTACATATCCTTACCCTGTTGCACCCGGCTTGTTTATACTATCCTGCTTCTGTGCTGGAATGCCTAAGATAACTACTGGTGGATGTGTGGGGGAGAAGATGCTGTAATGCTTGCCTATTGCTATCTCATGAGAACTGCACCTGTGTTTTGTCTGATGTTCTGCCTGGTTCCCATGGACTGGGCGCGCAACCGTTTCATTAGCCCGCCAGCGGGAATATTATTCATTGGATATGTATCTGTTTGAATTTCCTTTATTATGCTCGCCCTAACTGTGTATCCCCAGTTCTAACAAAGAACGTGTTTGAGTATGTCTTCAACGCTTTGAAATAAATTTTGCTTTTCTTGAAAACGTGGATTTATTCTCGATGCTTGG
>NW_015162496.1:93634-95572 GCF_001447785.1 Gekko japonicus
TGGCCTCTGTTATGCCAAACACTTGACGCAGCCAAGGCTGCTTACAAGACCCAGGCAGACAAGGGTAGGGTGGTGGGGTTTGATCTGAAACCTGGGGATCTTGTGTATGTCTCGACCAAGAACATTAAGATGCTGCGACCTAGCAGGAAATTGGGGTGGAAGTTCATTGGTCCATTCAAAGTGCGTAAAGTCATAAATAATGTGGCGGTTGATGTTGTTTTGCCTAAGAATTTACGTGCTCTGCATTCTGTTTTTCACATGAGCCTGTTGAAGAAGGATCCTGGCCCGTCTCCCTGGAGACCAGCAGTTACTCCTCCTCCACCTGTCATTTTGGAAGGGGATGAACATTTTGAGATCGCTGATATCCTTGATTGTAAATTGAAACGTGGTAAACTCTGGTACCTTATCGAATGGGTTGATTTCGGTCCCCAGCACCGCGAATGGGTGGAAGAAGGGGATATTCGGGCCCCTTACCTGATCCGTAGTTTCCACAAGAGGTTCCCGGACAAACCGGGAGGTCTCCCGCCCAGCCCGGGAGATCTCCCGCCCGACCCGGGAGGTGTGTTTTAAGTGTATTTTAAGGGGGGCAGTATGTCAGCAAGCTGCCATTCTGTTTTCTGTGACCTCTGTGTACATATCCTTACCCTGTTGCACCCGGCTTGTTTCTACTATCCTGCTTCTGTGCTGGAATGCCTAAGATAACTACTGGTGGATGTGTGGGGGAGAAGATGCTGTAATGCTTGCCTATTGCTATCTCATGAGAACTGCACCTGTGTTTTGTCTGATGTTCTGCCTGGTTCCCATGGACTGGGCGCGCAACTGTTTCATTAGCCCGCCAGCGGGAATATTATTCATTGGATATGTATCTGTTTGAATTTCCTTTATTATGCTCGCCCTAACTGTGTATCCCCAGTTCTAACAAAGAACGTGTTTGAGTATGTCTTCAACGCTTTGAAATAAATTTTGCTTTTCTTGAAAACGTGGATTTATTCTCGATGCTTGGGGATCTAACACCTGGCCCCACTGCTGGACCTCCTGACGGCACCTGGTATTTCTGGCCACTGTGTGACACAGAGTGTTGGACTGGATGGCCCATTGGCCTGATCCAGCACTGACTTCTCTTATGTTCTTATGTTAAGAGCAGAGGTCCACCAGTGGCTCTTAGCCAGAAGGTCTAGATAGGAACTCTCGGTCTGGGGCAAGGGATGCTCTGTATTCTTGGTGCTTGCGGGAGGGGGCAAGAGTGGGAGGGTTTCTGGTGTCCTGGCTCCACTGCTGGACCTCCTGATGGCACCTGGCATTTTTGGCCACTGTGTGACACAGACTGGATGGGCCATTGACCTGATCCAGCATTGGCTTCTCTGATGGTCTTATCTGGAGATAAGTTGTAATTCTGGGAGGTCTCCAGACCCCACCTGGAAGCTGGCAACCCTGAGCATGCAAGCGGTGAGAGTCTAGGCACGCCCTGAACATCTCGGTCACCGTGGCGTAAACAGAGGAGAGCCCCCGCAGATCTCTGACTCCCTTCTCTTCCTCTTTGCAGGGCTTTGAGTGGGACCTGAAAGGCATCCCCTTGGACCAGAATGCGGAGCTGCACGTGGTGGTCAAAGACCATGAGACCATGGGAAGAAACAGGTAGGCCGCCTCCCCTGCAAGGGACCCCCTCGGGCTGAGTTCTCCAGCACCGCGGGTGACTTGGCTCTAGTTGGGCATGAGCCAAAAGTGGCTTCCCAGTTCTCTCTTTGCTCGAACACGAACCGGTGAACACACCTATGTGGATGCTTTGTGCTGGATCAGTCCTTTGCTCCCATCAGAGTCAGTGTTCTCTACTCCCACGGGCAGGGGCTCTCCAAGGTCTCAGGCAGAGGCTTGTCACATCGTCTAAGCTATGGACCTTCTCCTATAATACAAGAGGAAGAGACTGGATTTATACCCTGC
>NW_015162496.1:95602-139569 GCF_001447785.1 Gekko japonicus
CTTTCCCTTTCCCTTCCCTTCCCTTCCCCTCCCCACCCCACAGCAGACACCCTGTGAGGTAGGTGGGGCTGAGAGAGTTCTTTCGAGGACTGCTCCTGAGAAAACAGCTCTGAGAGAACTGTGACTGACCCAAGGTCACGCCAGCAGCAGTGGGGACGCAAACCCGGTTCTCCCGGATTAGAGTCCACGCTCCTCCACTACACTAAACGGGCTCTACATGAACACAGGAATCTGCCTTCTACTGAATCAGACTCTCAGTTCATCAAAGTCAGTATTGTCTACTCAGACTGGCAGAAGTTCACCAGGGTCCCAGGCTGAGGTCTTTCCCATCACCTGCTGCCAGATCCTTTTAAGAGGAGATGCCGGGGATTGAACCAGGGACCTTCTGCATGCTCTCCCATTGAGCTACAAACTCTACATGAGCACATGAAGCTGCCTTATACAGATTCCATACCATTGGTCCATCGAGGTCATTATGTGGACTGGCAGTGGCTTTCCAAGGTCTCAGGCGGAGGTCTTTCACATTACCTCCTGCCTGGTCCTTTTGACTGGAGAGGCTGGGGATTGAACCTAGGACCTCCTGCGTGCCAAGGCAGAGGCTCTCCCACTGAGCCACGGCCCCTCTTTACAGCTCTCCAGGGTCTCAGGCAGAGGTCTTTCCCATCACCTCCTGCCTGGTCCTTTTGATTGGAGAGGCCGGGGATTGAACCTGGGACCTTCTGCATGCCAAGCAGAGGCTCTGCCACTGAGCCACAGCCCCTCTTTGCAGTTCTCTAGGGCCTCAGGCGGAGGTCTTTAAAATCACCTCCTCCCTAGTCCTTTTGACTGGGGAGGCTGGGGATTGAACCTTCTGTATGACAAGCAGATGCTCTTCCACTGAGCCACAGCCCCTCTTTACAGCTCTCCAGGGTCTCAGGCAGACATCTTTCCCACCCCCTACTGCCTGGTCTTTTTTAACTGGAGATGCCGGGGATTGAACCGGGGACCTTCTGCATGCCAAGCAGATGCACTTCCACTGAGCCACAGCCCCTCTTTACATCTCTCCAGGGTCTCAAGCAGAGGTCTTCCCATCCCCTACTGCCTGGTCTTTTTTAACTGGAGATGCCGGGGATTGAACCGGGGACCTTCTGCATGCCAAGCAGATGCACTTCCACTGAGCCACAGCCCCTCTTTACATCTCTCCAGGGTCTCAAGCAGAGGTCTTCCCATCCCCTACTGCCTGGTCTTTTTTAACTGGAGATGCCGGGGATTGAACCTGGGACCTTCTGCCTGCCAAACAGATGCTCTACCGCTGAGCCACAGCCCCTCTCCTACAATTTTTATTTCATTTAATTTTATTGATCAGATTTATACCCCACCAGACCATCGATCCATCAAGGTCGCTATTGTCTTCTCAGATTGGCAGTAACTCTCCAAGGTCTTTCCCATCACTTCCTGCCTGGTCCTTCTACCTGGAGACCAGACCCGGGACCTTCTGCCCGCAAGCCCACGGGTGTTCCTCTGAGCTGCAGCCCCTCCCCTGCAGGCCCATTTCCCTGGCACCAAATGCGACCTTTGCAGCGGTGCCAGGCCCACGCCCACAGCAAGCCTCCCGCTCTTGGCCTCTGTGTGTCTGTGTGTGTTTCAGGCATTCTTCACAAGAGGAGCTGGGAAATGCCTGTCATTTCTGGTGCTCTGCAGAGTGCGTAGGGCTGGCAGTGGAGGAGGCGGCTGAAAGGGATCTTTATCTTGTTGAGAGACGTGGACACAATTCTAGGAAAGGGAGAGAAAGTGAACCTGATTGTGGGTGGCGCCGGGCGGCTGCCGCCTTCAGCACAGGATCGGAGCCCCTTGGAGAGCCAGTTTGGTACGGTGGTTAGGACAGCAGACATTAATCTGGGAGGACTGGGTTTGATTCCCCGCTCCTCCACATGCAGCTGCTGGTGGGACCTTGGGTCAGTCACAAGTTCTCTCAGAGCTCTCTGAACCCCACCTATCTCACAGGGTGCCTGTTGTGGGGAGGGGAAGGGAAAGGAGATTGTAAACCGCTCTGAGACTCCTTTGGCTAGTGAAGGGCGGGGTATAAATCCAATCTCTTCCTCCTCCTCCGTCTTCATCTTCGTTGTGGTTCCTTGAGGCTTTGCCTAGGCTGCTGCTGGTGGAGATCTCCTGGCTTCGATGCTTTCCTGACGAGGCTGGCATTTTAAGATCTGAGTGTTTCTGCCATGGCAATCTGGACATGCAGGCATAAGAACATAAGAACATAAGAGTTCCTTGAGGCTTTGCCTAGGCTGCTGCTGGTGGAGATCTCCTGGCTTCGATGCTTTCCTGACGAGGCTGGCATTTTAAGATCTGAGTGTTTCTGCCATGGCAATCTGGACATGCAGGCATAAGAACATAAGAACATAAGAGACGCCAGTGTTGGATCAGGCCAGTGGCCCATCCAGTCCAACACTCTGTGTCACACTGTGGCCAGAAATACCAGGGGCCATCAGGAGGTCCACCAGTGGGGCCAGGACATTAGAAGCCCTCCCACTGTTGACCCCCCATGCACCAAGAATACAGAGCATCACTTGCTCCAGAGCCCCTATCTATACCTTGTGGCTAATAGCCACGGATGGACTTTTTATGGATCAAAAACTGGCTAATTAATAGAAAACAGAGAGTGAGTATAAATGGGCAATTTTCTCAGTGGAGGGTGGTAAGCAGTGGGGTACCGCAGGGTCCACTGCTTTTTAACTTGTTCATTAATGATTTGGAGTTGGGAGTAAGCAGTGAAGTGGCTAAATTTGCGGATAATACGAAGTTGTTCAGGGTGGTGAAAACGAGTGAGGATTGTGAGGCACTCCAAAGGGATCTGTCAAGGATGGGCAAGTGGGCGTCAACATGGCAAATGGGGTTCAATGTGGCCAAGTGCAAGGTGATGCACATTGGAGCCAAAAATCCTAAATATAAATACACATTGATGGGGTCTGAACTGGCAGAGACTGATCAAGAGAGAGATCTTGGAGTTGTAGTAGATAAATCACTGAAAATGTCGAGACAGTGTGTGACTGCAATAAAAAAGGCCAATGCTATGCTGGGGATTATCAGGAAGGGTATTGTAAATAGGTAAGCCCACTTGGGGGTACGTCTCTATAGGTGTTTAAGAAACACTGCAAATCTATTCTATTTTCCAGGGCTTTTCTGAGCTGCTCTGAACTATGGGAAAGGCACGGTATCGGTATTTATTAATATACTAGGGGCTCTGCCCGACTCCTTTCACTCACCAACCCCAGTGCTCCATGCATTCATAAAATCATAGAGATGGAAGGGACCTCCAGGGTCATCTAGTCCAACACTCTGCACAATGCAAAAGGGAATTAGATAGGCATATGGAGCAGAGGTCCATCAGTGGCTATTAGCCACAAGGTATAGATAGGGGCTCTGGGGCAAGGGATGCTCTGTCTTCTTGGTGCTCGGGGGGGGGGGTCAACAGTGGGAGGGCTTCTGGAGTCCTGGCCCCACTGCTGGTCCTCCTGATGGCCCCTGGTATTTCTGGCCACTGTGTGACACAGAGTGTTGGACTGGATGGGACTTTGGCCTGATCCAACATTGGCGTCTCTTATGTTCTTATGTTCTTATTGCCGGCATTTGGATGTTACATTTATGGCTGTGGTGGTTCAGAGGTTAAGATGCTGAGCTGCAGACCAGAAGGTCTGTAGTTTGGCATCTTGAGACCCCAGTGCTGCGTGACGGAGTGAGCTCCCGTCTCTTGCCCCGGCTCCTGCCAACCTAGCAGTTCGAAAGCAAGAAGGTGGGAAGGTAACAGCGCTCTGTGTGCCTTGGTGTTTAGTCATGCCGGCCACATGACCATGGAAATGTTTTCGGACAGCGCTGGCTCTTCGGTTTGGGAATGGAGATGAGCACTGCCCCCTAGAGTCGAATTCGACCGGCTTCCGAGCAAGGGCAACCTTTACCTTTAGCAGCAGACTAACATACTGCAGAGAGGCTGTCCTCGGCTCAGGCCCGGCTTTTCCGGAGTTCACTCTCTCCCGCTGGGCTTGGTGAGTCCGGTCAGCCTCAGAGTCCTGCTTTGGTTGGTTTCCTGCGGAATCGGAGGGTGTCGGCTGCAGGATGCACGCCACAGGCGGCTTCCTCCCCAGCACACGGTGAGCGGAGGGGGGGGGGAACAACCTTGGCTGGCATCGCTCTCTGTGACTACTGCAACCCACGTCGGGCGTCTTGGGTCCCCTGGCGGCCCAAAGGCAAGGCCTGTGGTCAAATCTGCAGAAGCCCAGAGTCTTCCCTGAAGTGATCCATTCCACACACAGCCAGGTGATGAATGGGTTGTGCCAATGAAGCCTTGGGCTGAATCAGACTAGGGGTCCTTTGAGGTCAGTCTTGTCTACTGAGACTGGCAGCCGCTCTCCAGGGTCTCAGGTCAAGGTCTGGCACGTCATGTGCTGTCAGATACTTTTAAGAGGAGGTGCAGAGGATTGAAGCTGGGACCTTCTGCATGCCAAGCAGAGGCTCTGCCATGGATCCAGGGCCCCTCCCCAACAAATGGACACACTGTCAGAGGTTTATGAGATCATGCATGGGATAGAGCAGGTAGAGAAAGAAGTCCTTTTCTCCCTTTCTCACCATACAAGAACTCCTTGTGGGCACTCCATGAAATTGCTGAGCAGTCGGGTTAGAACGGATAAGAGGAAGTCCTTCTTCACCCAAAGAGTGATCAACACATGGAATTCACTGCCACAGGAGGTGGCGGCGGCTGCAATCATGGACGGCTTCAAAAGGGAATTAGATAAGCATCTGGAGCAGAGGTCCATCAGTGGCTAGAAATTGCAAGTAGATAAATAGGTACCACTTCGGTGCGAAGGTAACAGCGTTCCATGCGCCTTGGTGTTTAGTCATGTCGGCCACATGACCACGGAAACGTCTTCGGAAAGCGCTGGTTCTTCGGCTTTGAAACGGAGATGAGCACCGGAACCCTAGAGTCGGATTAGACTGGCTTTCGAGCAAGGGGACCTTTATCTTTACTTTAATAGATAGGGACTCTGGGGCAAGGGATGCTCTGTATTCTTGGTGCTTGGGGGGGGGCAACAGTGGGAGGGCTCCTGGTGTCCTGGCCCCACTGGTGGACCTCCTGACGGCACTGGTATTTTTGGACCCTGTGTGACACAGAGTGTTGGACTGGATGGGCCATTGGCCTGATCCAACATTGGCTTCTCTTAGGTTCTTACGTTCACCCACTCAAGTCAATGCCTATAAAGTGCCATCCCTTCTTGTGACATTGCCACGAGCAGGGCAGAAACTTTGAAGAGGGAGACCCTGGAGAGCTGCAAAGAGGGGCCGTGACTCAGTGGTAGAGCCCCTGCTTGGCATGCAGAAGGTCCCAGGTTCAATCCTCGGCATCTCCAGTTAAAAGGACCAGGCAGGAGGTGATGGGAAAGACCTGAGACCCTGAAGAGCTGTAAAGAGGGGTTGTGGCTCAGTGGCAGAGCCTCTGCTTGGCACGCAGAAGGTCCCCGGTTCAATCCCCAGCATCTCCGGTTAAAAAGGACCAGGTAGTGGGTGATGGGAAAGACCTGAGACCCTGGAGAGCTGTAAAGAGGGGTTGTGGCTCAGTGGCAGAGCATCTGCTTGGCACGCAGAAGGTCCCCGGTTCAATCCCCGGCATCTCCAGTTTAAAAGATTAGGTGGGAGGTGCTGTGAAAGACCTCCGCCTGAGACCCTGGACAGTGGCTTTAAAAGGGGATGAGTACTGACCTTGATGGAATACTGATCTTGATGGAATGAGGGTTTGATGCAGGATAAGTCAGCTTCAGGTGTCTATAATGCATGGATGAAAATGGCCGCTGTACCAGCCTGCATCCCTTTTAGACACTTGGGTCAAGAGGATACCACCCCCACACTACCAGTCACATTTTGCTTTTTGAAACTGGGCACAGCACTCGCCCTGACCCCTGCTGAGCCATGGGCAGCATCAGATGCCAACCTCCAGATGGGGCCTGGAGATCTCCTGGTGTCACAACTGATCTGCAGGCCACAGAGCTCAGTTCCCCTGGAGAAAATGGAAGCTTTGGAGGGTGGACTCCGTGGCATTGTGGCCCACTGACAGCATCCTCTCCTCAGAACCCACCCTCCCCACATTCCAACCCCAAATCTCCAGGAATTTCCCAGGGTAGAGTTGGCAGCCCTCAAAACATTTTGAGATCAAGGGGGATGGGTCTTCCTTCCCGGTGGCTTCAGTTTAGTGTAGTGGTCCAGTGTGTGGACTCTAATCTGGGAGAACCAGGTTTGATTCCCCACTCCTCCACTCGCAGCTGCTGGATGACCTTGGGCAAGCCGTAGTTCTGATAAGAGCTGTTCTCTCAAGAGCACTTCTCTCAGAGGTCTCTCAGCCCCACTTACCTCCCAGGGTGTCTGTTGTGGGGAGGGGAAGGGGAAGGAGTTTGGAAACCGCTCTGAGACTCCGAGTGAAGGGTGGGATATAACTCCAATCTCTTCCTCCTCCTCCTTCTTGTTTTGAGATCTGTTTGTGCAATGGTTGTGTGAAGACTGCGCCAGAGATTTCTGGTGGGAGATTGTGGGGGGAAGCTTGTAGGGAAGACAGCCATTTCAGGAACAGTACATAAGAACATAAGAGAAGCCAATGTTGGATCAGGCCAAAGCCCATCCAGTCCAACACTCTTGTGTCACACAGTGGCCAGAAATCCCAGGGGCCATCAGGAGGTCCAGCAGTGGGGCCAGCAGTGGATCCAGCCGTATTGGGTGGTCAGCAGTTTTGGGGGCCTGCGGGAGTCCCCACCCCACTGGTGCCAGCCAAGAGGCCAAAATGGCAGCTCTCAGTATCTCCGAGAAGGCTCCCCTTCCAAGTGGGTTCCCAGTGCAAATTAAGAGCCCGGGGGTGGGGGGTGGGGGGCAGTGTTCCCTCTAAGCTGAGTTAGTGTGAGCAGCCCCGCCACCAGCCGGGGGACTTCCCGCTCTGCAGCCGAGCAGGGAGCGGAGCCAGAGCCTGCGAAAGGGGCAAACTTTACGCGGTTGTTGGGCCGCCGATCGCTCAGAAAGTGCATTGCGCTTTTTGTTGGGGGGGGGGGAAGGGGGCGCCCAGCCATGTGGAGCAGCTGCTCAGCGGGGGAGGGGGAGGCTGGGAGGAGGAGGGGGGGCTGCCTGAGAATAGCTGCCTCTGGGCAGGATCTCCAGGAATAGCAACGGCTGATTCAGCAAGAGAGAATCCAGAGCCTTCGGGTGGGGTGGGGGGAGTTCTGAAGGGGAGGGAGGCCTGGCTGAAAAGAAGCCAGTCGCAGCTCAAGAACAGAGCCAGCAGAGTTTCATTGTGTCCGTCCCCCCCTTTATTGCTTCGGGTTTGGCGTGAGCCATTTTGTTTCATAAAGAAGAGAAGAAGAAGAAGAGATTGGATTTATACCCCATGGCCCTTCACTCCCCAAAGGTGTCTCAGAGCGGCTTACGGTCTCCTTTCCCTTCCCCTCCCCACAACAGACACCCTGTGAGGTAGTAGAAGAAGAAGAGATGGGATTTATACCCCATGGCCCTTCACTCCCCAAAGGTGTCTCAGAGCGGCTTACGGTCTCCTTTCCCTTCCCCTCCCCACAACAGACACCCTGTGAGGTAGTAGAAGAAGAAGAGATGGGATTTATACCCCATGGCCCTTCACTCCCCAAAGGTGTCTCAGAGCGGCTTACGGTCTCCTTTCCCTTCCCCTCCCCACAACAGACACCCTGTGAGGTAGTAGAAGAAGAAGAGATGGGATTTATACCCCATGGCCCTTCACTCCCCAAAGGTGTCTCAGAGCGGCTTACGGTCTCCTTTCCCTTCCCCTCCCCACAACAGACACCCTGTGAGGTAGTAGAAGAAGAAGAGATGGGATTTATACCCCATGGCCCTTCACTCCCCAAAGGTGTCTCAGAGCGGCTTACGGTCTCCTTTCCCTTCCCCTCCCCACAACAGGCACCCTGTCAGGTAGGTGGGGCTGAGAGAGCTCCGACAGAAACGGCTCTTTTTCAAGGACAGCTCTTGTCAGAACTACGGCTTGCCCAAGGTCATCCAGCCAGGTGCAAGTGGAGGAGTGGGGAATCAAACCCAGCTCTCCCAGATTAGAGTCTGCGCACTTAACCACTACGCCAAACGAAGAAGTCTGAGATGGCTGGCTGCAGGCTAACCCCCCCCCCCATTGCCCCACATTTTGATTTGATATGGCTTTGATTTACTTGGGGAACCTCCACATTCAGAGGCATCAAGTTTCTGAATCCCGGAGCCAGGATTCTCTGCCCTGTTGTTGGCCCTCCAGAGGAACTGGTTGGCCCCCGTGTGAGACAGGAGGCCGAACTAGATGGACCCTCACTGGTCTGATCCAGCAGGGCTCTTCTGAGGTTCTTATGAAGGCCTTGGCCTCTATGCCCTGTTGTTGGCCATCCGGAGGAACTGGTTGGCCACTGAGTAAGACAGGATGCTGGACTAGATGGACCTCCCGTCTGATCCAGCAGGTGTCTTCTGAAGTTCTTATGAAGGCCTTGGCCTCTGTGCCCTGTTGTTAGCCCTGAAGAGGAGCTGGTTAGCCACTGTGTGAGACAGGAGGCTGGACCACTGGTCTGATCCAGCAGGGCTGTTCTGATGTTCTTCTCAGAGGAACTGCTTGGCCACTGTGTGAGACGGGAAGCTAGACTAGATGGACTATTGGTCTGATCCAGCAGGGCTCTTCTGAGGTTCTTACCAGGGAAAAGCCTTGGCCTCTATGCCCTGTTGTTGGCCTTCCAGAGGACTGGTTGGCCTACAGTGTGAGACAGGATGCTGTGCCCTGTTGTCTGATCCAACAGGGCTTTTCTGATGTCCTTATGCTTTTCCACCCGATCCACCCCAGAGCCTCCACCACTAAATTCCATCCCACGATGACGCTATGTGCTGGATCAGTCCTGCTCCACTGACTGGCCTGGCATTTTGAAATCCTAATTTTGGCGATCCTACTGTTGTCCTTGAGAGGCTGGGTTACACCAAATGCAGTGACTGAACGGGGAAGGAGTATCAATGGCCGTAGCAAGAGTGTCTGCAGAATATTGCCTTGGTATGAGCTGCGGTGGCTCAAGTGGTTAAGACGCTGAACTGCAGGCTGTGGAAGGTCAGTAGTTCAGCAGTTCAAGACCCGGGTGCCGCAAGACGGGGTGAGCTCCTGTCTCTAATTCCAGCTCCTGCCAACCTAGCAGTTCGAAAGCAAGAAATTGCAAGTAGATAAATAGGTACCACTTCGGTGGGAAGGTAACAGCGTTCCGTGCGCCTTGGTGTTTAGTCATGCCGGCCACATGACCACGGAAACGTCTTCGGACAGCGCTGGCTCTTCGGCTTTGAAACGGAGATGAGCACCGCAACCCTAGAGTCGGATTCGACTGGCTTTCGAGCAAGGGGAACCTTTACCTTTACCTATGAGGCTGTGACGTAATTGTCAGCCACTGATCAGAGCTGCTGCTTCTAACCCAACATGGAAAGCGCTTTTTAAATGGGAAAGAGGTAGTTTTGTTGTATGTGAGTCATGATGTTTGTTTGGTTTTGCCATGTGCTCATGTGCTGGGGTGCGTTGTGACTAGCACACACATGCTCCATATGCGCACACAGAATCAGATGCGAGTGGGTAAATCCCTCAGCAGACGTTTGGCATAGTGGTTAAAGAGCAGAGGACTGTAATCTGGGAGAACTGGGTTTGATTCCCCACTCCTCCTCCATGTGCAGCTGCTGGTGTGACCTTGGGCCAGTCACAGTTCTCTCAGAGCTGTTCTCTCAAGAGCAGTTCTGTCAAGAGCTCTCTCAGCCCCGACTACCTCACAGGGTGTCTGTTGTGGGGAGGGGAAGGAGTTTGTAAGCCGCTCTGAGACTCTGAGTGAAGGGCATAGGAAAATCATGACATCTGAATGCAGAATCTTGTGCACAGAAAACTTAGGGCCGATCTCGTCCCCTCTGACATTGAGCACTGGGTGCCGTGGTTTCAGCTCTCCTGTTCTCTGCAGTGCAGACCGTCTGGTTGAGTGGGACCCTTGCGGTCTGCCCACGTTGACTTCCTGAGGGGAGCATGCCACGGTAGGGTTGCCAACCCCCCCAGTTTGGCAGGGGTACCTCGCTTTTTTGGGGCTTTTCCCCCCGGCGGCCAGCTAGCCACCTGGGGAAGCCCTGCGCTTTCCAGGCTCCACCCCCAAATCTCCGGGAGTTTCCCAACCCAGAGCTGGTAACCCCTAGAGGGCTTAGTCATCTGCTCCCAAATGTAGGCCTCAAATATGTTCTTCGTTTCCCTGTTTCCTCTGGACAGGATGTGCAAGTATCAGCACCCTGTGGAAAAAAGCACTCGAGCGTAGGAAAATCATGACATCTGAATGTAGAATCTTGTGCACAGAAAATTTAGGGCCGATCTCGTCCCCTCTGACATTGAGAACTGGGTGCCGTGGTTTCAGCTCTCCTGTTCTCTGCAGTGCAGACCGTCTGGTTGAGTGGAACCATTGCGGTCTGCCCATGTTGACTTCCTGAGGGGAGCATGCCACGGTAGGGTTGCCAACCCCCCCAGTTTGGCAGGGGTACCTCGCTTTTTTGGGGCTTTTCCCCCCGGCGGCCAGCTAGCCACCTGGGGAAGCCCTGCGCTTTCCAGGCTCCACCCCCAAATCTCCGGGAGTTTCCCAACCCAGAGCTGGTAACCCCTAGAGGGCTTAGTCATCTGCTCCCAAATGTAGGCCTCAAATATGTTCTTCGTTTCCCTGTTTCCTCTGGACAGGATGTGCAAGTAACAGCACCCGGTGGAAAAAAGCACTCGAGCGTAGGAAAATCATGACATCTGAATGCAGAATCTTGTGCACAGAAAACTTAGGGCCGATCTCGTCCCCTCTGACATTGAGCACTGGGTGCCGTGGTTTCAGCTCTCCTGTTCTCTGCAGTGCAGACCGTCTGGTTGAGTGGGACCCTTGCGGTCTGCCCACGTTGACTTCCTGAGGGGAGCATGCCACGGTAGGGTTGCCAAACCCCCCGGTTTGGCAGGGGTCCCCCTAGCCCGTGGCAACCCTATTCCACGGGCTAGGGGAAGATCTGCCTGTTGCCCACGGAGGGCCATTTCCCACCCATTGGCTGAGCTGCTGTGAAGTCACGGAATGTTCACAGGCCTTCTTGACGCCCCAGGGAAAAACTGCCAGCCAGAGGGTATGTGGTCATCTAGAGTGGCGCTGAGAAGCCAGTTTAGACGGGGGAACCTTCGCATGGTGTGTCCAGTCAGGAAAGCAGGGGTTTTCCGGGCAAGTCCAAGTGGGCAGGTAGACATGTATGCCCTTGTGTGGGCGTATTCATTTCAGTGTTTCTCAGTCTGCGACTTGAGGTTCTGTATTTGTTGTGTCCTGGCTGAATCGCACACGCGGTCGGGCCGCCATGTGGCCCGACATACTAGCAAAGCTTTGATACCAGGAACAATAGAGCCCCTAGGATCCTAAAACCCACCAACCGGCGAGTAGGGATTCTACAAAGAACCTATAGGGTTGTAAACCTTGCATATAGCCTATCACGAGTGCGGGTGTGGTAATGGGTGTGGTTGTAAATGGACATATAAGCAGCCTGCGGGCTAGCGACTGGATCTCCTATTTTCTGAAATCACTAAGTAAAGCATGAGCTGAAAATCACTCTACGATGCGTCGGTCTCAGTACTTTCCACCATTGTCGTCTTGTGTTCTCTGACAGGGAGCCAAGCTGTCCTTGTGTGTGCGTCGATAACCCGGCCCCGGAGATGCTGTGTCAGGGTACTTAATAAAGCGTGTGGGGTCAGGAACTAAAAAGGCAGGATGGGCGCTTGGCGGAGGTGGCGGCGGCGGGGTGGGTGGGGGGAGGGATGACTGTTACTCCTGCACACACAATGCCGGGAAATAAAGACAAGGGAAATGTTCCAAGAAGGACTCTCCAGAAGCAGCCCCTCGGAGCAGGGGATCCGGTTGCAGGGGGCGTGGAGACGCTTCCAGAGCAAAGAAGGTGTCCGGAAGGCGGCTATTTTTTCCCCCTTCCTATTTTTAAGTTGGATGAAGCCCCTGGACTCTTTCTCAGTCTCCGACTGGAGCCGCCCTGGTTCCTTGGCAAGTTCTGCTCCTCCCCGGGGAGCTCGATTAGGAACCAGATTTCCTTTCCTTTCTTATCAACCTTCTGCCTTATATCCGAAAGTGGGGGGTCAACAGGCTTTCGGGCTGGAAGCGTGGATGGATGGCAGGCAGGCATTTGCTTCCAGGCAGGCAGCTGGCGGCAAGACTAGCCGGGGCGCGTTAGGGCATAAAGGTTGTCTTTCCGCTTGCCAGCCTCCAGGTGGGTCTAGTGACAAATAAATATACACTGCAAAAACCTTTTAACAAACTTGTTGTTGTTCAGTCGCACAGTTGAGTCCGACTCTCCGCGACCCCATGGACCAGATCACGCCAGGCCCTCCGGTCTTCCGCTGTCCTCTGAAGTTGGCTCAACTTCATGTTCGTTGCATTTATGACGCTGTCTAACCATCTCATCCTTTGCCCTCCCCGTCTTCTTTGACCTTCAATCTTTCCCAGCATCAGGGTCTTCTTCTCCAGTGAGTGCTCCCTTCTCATTGGGTGTCCAAAGTATTTGAGCTTCAGCTTCAGTCTTTGGCCTTCCAGGGAGCAGTCAGGGTTGATTTCTTTTAGGATGGACTGATTTGATCTTCTTGCAGTCCAAGGGACTCTCAAGAGTCTTCTCCAGCACCATAGTTCAAAAGAATCTATTCTTCGGCGCTCGGCCTTCCTTATGGTCCAACTCTCACAGCCATACATGACTACTGGGAATACCATTGCTTTGACCATGCGGACTTTGGTTGGCAGGGTGATGTCTCTACTTTTTATCATGCTGTTTAACAAATTAATGTGTTCTATTTATGGTCATCATTTAGTAAAGTGCATAGTGTATCATTATTCCATCCCAGTCAGGTATAAATATTCATTACATTCAATAAGCAATAACATTCAGTACATACAGATCGCTAACTACCAGACATGAATGTTAGCTGCACAATGTGTCTTTTGTAGGACTGGCAAAAAGCATCCATACAACCATTAAGAAGGCTGTCCCCCTTTTTGGAAGACTTCACGCAAGGAGAAGTGGGTTAATAATTCTAGAAACTCCCGTTGGGGCTTGACTTTTAAAACACTGATGCAAAATTGTTTGGTAGTTAGCAATCTGCATGTACTGAATGTTATTTTGATTAGTACAAAAACTTACAACAGATACAATGGTATCATCAGTAAATGCCTCAAACAGTCTTTTAAACAGTAAGAATACAAAAATAAATAAGTGCAAACAGACTAATAGCACATCCTCAACAACAAATTAATAAAATACAAAATCTGCATCTCTAGTAGGTAAGGCACGAATGTCGTTATCAACATTTGTAATGCAGGCAAAGAATTCACACAATTTTTCTACAAAGTAAGATTGTTTTGAAGGGCTCAATTATTCTGTAGTTGTATAGACTGGGTGACCAGATTTTGGCCCGTCGTTCTGATGTCAAAGTGATTTCGCGACCCTTATTTGATATCCTCCAACAGTTGCCAAAGGAAAATAGCAGGAGAAAACTCATAGCGCACCCCTTTTCTCACACCCAGAATGAGCTAAGGTTGCCAGCCTCCAGGTGGGGCCTGGAGATTTCCCAGAATTGCACTAGATCTTCGTACTACAGAAAGCAGCTCCCCTGGAGAGAATGGAGGCTTGGAAGTGTGGGCTCTGATGTCCCCCCACTCCCCAAACCCTGCCCTCTTCAGCCCCCCCCCACAAATTTCCAGGAATTTACCAACCTGGAGTTGGCAACCCAATTAGCTACCCTGCCGCTGCCACCACCATCAGCCTCGGAACTCTGTTTTGCTGTGTTCATTCACTCTGCCGTGGCTGTCCTGTGCTAGTGGGAAAGCAAAGCACATGCTTGCTTTTTCAGCTAAAGGCCTGATGTTAGAGAAACCATCGTGGTCCTTCGACACGTTGCCCACCACAACTTCAGAATAAGCCTGGGCGTGCAAAGACTGTCTGTGCTGCCCTGTTCCTCCGTGCTCATGCACTTGGTGTAGTGGTTAAGTGCGCGGAGAGAACCGGGTTTGATTCCTCACTCCTCCACTTGCAGCTGCTGGATGACCCTGGGCAAGCCACAGTTCTGTCAGAGCTGTTCTTGGAAAAGAGCAGTTTCTGTCAGAGCTCTCTCAGCCCCATTTACTTCAAAGGGTGCCTGTTGTGGGGAGGGGAAGGGGAAGGAGTTTGTAAGCCGCTCCGAGACTCCCTTGGTTAGTGAAGGGCGGGGTATAAATCCAGTCTCCTCTTCTCTTCTTCTTCTTCTACTTAGTTTACCACGTGCCTTCCCGGGGCACGCACACTCCCGTATTGGCCATGCCGAATCCATTAAGCAGCAAGTAAGAAATGGGGGGGGGGGGGGTTGCGAGGGGGGACACACACACAACATTGCAGACATCAAGTGGGCAGCTGTGTTTGTCTGTAAGAAGAGAATGAAGTCTGAGTCCATTTGCACCTTTAAGACCATCAAAGTTTTGTTCTGGGTATAAGCTTTCATGTGTATGCATACTTCAGGGTATGGGGAGGGGAAGGGAAGGGAAGGGAAGGGAAAGGAGTTTGTAAGCCGCTCTGAGAGTCCGAGTGAAGGGCGGGATATAAATCCAAACTCCTCCTCCTCCTCCTCCTCCTCTTCTTCTTCTTCTTCTTCTTCTTCTTCTTCTTCTTCTTCTTCTTCTTCTTCTTCTTCTTCTTCTTCTTCTTCTTCTTCGAAAGGAGTTTGTAAGCCGCTCTGAGAGTCCGAGTGAAGGGCGGGATATAAATCCAAACTCCTCCTCCTCCTCCTCCTCCTCTTCTTCTTCTTCTTCTTCTTCTTCTTCTTCTTCTTCTTCTTCTTCTTCTTCTTCTTCTTCTTCTTCTTCTTGTCATGGCTGCCAGCTTGTGAAACCAGGGTCACAACCTTGAGAGCAATCAGTGTGTGGGAGACTGATAAGAGGTTTGTTCCTCGGCTGACTGGTGGTGTAAATATTATGATGTTGGAATACTGCCTGATGTAACGGGAAGCATTAGTGACTGTGATGTAAACAAACACAGACACGTTCTTCGAGTTGAAAAATTGTCGCGGCATTTATTGTGGAATGGTATGGCATTAGAGAGTTAGTAATATAAAACAAGAGCGTTTATTTAGACCTTCCAGATCGATATTTCTACTAACAGAAAGGTAGAATTTTAGCCGGAACACTGAGGCCTAGTATGGTAAGACAGGGAAGCGTGTTGGGGGTTGCATTGGAAGGGTGCCTCAGAAGCATTGCCAGAAGGGACTGGTGCCGTCCAATCCGATGCCCTGGCCTGCTCCTGAACTCGCAGAAAGGCTTCTGGCCCATCCAAAGATTCCCACCGTGGCCCAAACTTGCAGAGCTGTCCGTTAGCTGAGGTGGCTTTAAAAAGTCCTAAAGCGGGCCATGGGGGGAGGCAAGCTATCAGTGTCTAGTCCAGGGCTGGCCAGGCTTGCTTAACGTAAGAGCCGCATAGAAGAAACAACAGATGTTTGAGAGCCGCGAGACATGAACGGATCTTACGTGTTTTTCTTGGGAAACGTGCAGATTTGCTTTTTATGAACATTAAACGAGCCTGCCAAAAATAATAACAAAAGGGGTAAAAGCAAATATTTATAGGGATCCCAAGTCCCCCCCAGAGGCCCGTTCCCCGGTGTCGCCGGATGGGGCCCCGGGCGGAACTCCACCCCGACGTGCGCATCACCCGGAAGTGACGCAGGCATGCCGGGCACGCTGGGGGCGGGGCCAAGGCCATACAAGGGAAAACTCTATGTTTTCCCCTTGTATGGCCGTGGCCCCGCCCTCAGCGTGCCTGGCGTCCTCCCGTCACTTCCGGGTGATGTGCATGCGGCGCGCGCGCACAAGACACCGGCCGGGAGCCCCCCACTCCCGACGAAGATAGACTTGGCAACCCTAGATATTTATAATGATAGTTATTTGTCCAATGGTTTTTGTTTGCTGATGATATTTAGCTTCTCCAGCCGCCCTGCTGGGAGCGGTACAATATATGTGAAAGAGCCACATGCGGCTCCCGAGCCACAGCCTGGCCACCCCTGGTCTAGTCAGTTGCTGTAAATGGAGCCTCCATGTTTGGACGCAGTACATTTCTGAATCCCCAGTGTCTGAAGGCTGTCCTTGGCCCCCTTGGGCATTTCCCAGAGATGTTTCGGTAATACCTGTTGGATCCTCTAGAGGGCATCGTACCTGGCTGAGATCCCTCCCCTTCAGCCAACCCCCAGGCCACACCTCCCAAATCTCCAGGAATTTCCCAAAGCCTGCAATGGTGGCATGGCGGGTTGGCTTTCTCTGTAGATACAGGCGTGATGAGAGGCATCATCGTGAAACCCGGTCATGTCCTGCTTGAACAGCGTTTGCAGTGTTGGGCTTAACCCTGGAGTGTGGGGTGGAGGAGGAATTGTACAGAAAAGAGTGTGTTCCTGAGCACGTGCAGAAAGCAGTTCCCTTGCCTTGGAACAAATGTGGTCTGCAACACACACGTATGGGTAGAGAAAAGACTTCCAAGGCAGCGGCTTGTGCTTCAGCAGTCACCTGTTCCAAAATCAAGCAGCACCTTGATCCACTCATATTGAGAGATAGATCAAGATGGGTCACCATGTTTGTCTGTAGCAGCAGAAAAGAGCAGGAGTCCAGGAGCACCTTCCAGACTAGCAAAATTTGTGGCAGGGGAAGGAGCTTTAGTGAGTCATTCCTCACTTCTTCAGATACAGCTAGAATCAGCATTGGTAACGAGACAGGAAACCTTGGTCTCTGTTCAGTTCAGGTGGATGCATTGTCTTGAGCTTCATGATCAGCGGCTGAATTTATAACCCGCCCTCCCCGCGAACGGGCTCAGGGCGGCGTACAGATGGGGCCAATGCCCAATACATAAAACATTAAAACTGCATTTAAAAACATTCAATACAACTTAAGTGCTCGCCATAATATCTAACAAGGGAACAGATGACGTCATCAGGATAGTATCCTTAGTGGCCACAGCTCCACACAGTACCACCATTTTAGCGCTCACGGCAAGTTGGTAATAAAGGGCTAGGACAGATAGTAGTAGTCTTAGACAGATGGTTACAGTCGTGGCGGCTCCTACTCAAACGCCTGGCAGAAGAGATCCGTCTTACAGGCCCTGCGGAACTGTGCAAGGTCCCACAGGGCCCGGATCTCCTCTGGGAGCTCATTGCAATTGATAATGACGCTGAAGACAATGCATCCGCCTGGACTGAATAGAGACCAAGGTTTCCTGTCTCATTACCAATGCTGATTTCTCCAAGCCTATGACCCCTCTGCACATCTCACCTAAATCCAATCATGCCTGCTAATGTCATTCGGCATCTGAAATCACACCACTTTCCAATAAATAGGTCAGATGGAGTCCCCCATTCTAGCTGTATCTGAAGAAGTGACTGCAGTGACTCATGCAAAGCTCCTCCCCTGCCACGAATTGTGTTAGTCTTTAAGGTGCTCCTGGACTCTGGCTCTTTTCACATGGAGAGGTTGGGGAGGGCCTCTGGCCCAGGCTACCAGGCCCTTCTCCGAGGTTCTTGAAGAAGGCTGATTAATGTTTGATGCTCTTTGCCTACTGAGGAATGTTAAGACTTGAGATTCGGGTGCGTGGATGCTGGTGGTGGTGGGACGTATCCCGTAAAACGGACGTTTTCAATCATGGGCTTGGATTCAGCTGTAGTTTCTGTGGACAGAAGGAATGAAACGCACCTTTCCTGCCTCCTCCTCCTGTTGCAGCCCAGAATGGCCCCCCAAATGCTGAGGCTGGGGGGAGACCCCCTGGACAGGCAGTGGGGGCGTCAGTGAGAATTGCCCCCTTGTGTTCTCGGAGATCCTCAAAAAAAAAAAAATGAACGTTTTCAAAGATTTAAAATTTTCATTTCAAATTTCCAGACCTCCCCTAAATCTTGAACCTGTGCAAATTGTGCTGTTGGCCCCCTTGCGAACTTCATGTCCCCTGAAGTAACAGCTCCTCGGTCTTTTTCTAGGTTTCTGGGTGAAGCCCGCGTGCCCCTTCGAGACGTCCTGGCTTCTCCGCACCTGGCTGCCAGCTTCAATGCCCCTCTGCTGGATGCCAAGCGGCAGAACACCGGGGTAAGTGCCTCGCGGAGGGGGGCAGCCGGTCTCTCGCTGACCCACAGCCAAAGAAACGGGGCTGGTGGCTGGTTGCTGTGGTCGGCGATGGCCCTCGGATACCCGAGGCATCGTTCCTTTTAACCGGCAGTGGCTCCCTTGGGTATGAGATCTGGGCTTCAATGCGGATCTTTGAAACAAGGCCCTTGCAGAGGAAGATGAGGGACTGAGCATGCCTCGGGGACATGGGCCTGTGTTTGCTTGTAGTTCTTTGTGTAGGAACATACTTCATATAGTAACTGTCCTACTCAGGGCTATTTTGGGGCAGGAATGCACAGGAACGGAGTTCCGGCTGGCTCCCGAGTTGGCCACGCCCAGCAGGAACTCATTAGCATAATAAGCCACACCCAACAGCTACATAAGGGGTGTGTGGCCTAACACGCAAAGGAGTTCCTGCTACAAAAAAAGGCCCTGGGTTTTGACAACAAACAAGGTAAACTGAATAAGAAGCAAAAGGTGGGTGTGGCTGGATGACCACACTTCTGGTAACATGGGGGTGTGGCCTAATGTGCAAATGAGCTGTGCTGTCAGGGGTGTGGCCTAACATGCTAATATGTTTCTGCTGTTGGGTGTGGCCTGTTATGCTAATAAGTTCCTGTTGGGCTTTTTCTACCAAAAGAGCCCTGGTAGCCTACCTTGAATAAACCTTTGTTGGTCTTAAAGGTGCCACTGGAATCTAAATTGGTTCTACTGCTTCAGACCAACACGGCTAACCAACAGGATCTATCAACATGTAGGGTGAAAGGTATAATAAGAACATAATACCATTTAAAATATACATTAAAATCATTAGAATCTTTAAAATCATGCCGGAAGGAGAAAAGAGATGGAGCCCTGTGTATGTACGGCTCTATGACTTACTGTGAAATTTTATCACATGAACACAGAACTTGGCTGTTTTCCTGGAGATACTTGGGTTCTCATTCTATTAAAAGTTTCTCTGGGCAGGCCTCATCCGCAACCCCTTTTGGTCTTTAGGAGGCAGCTGAAGATGGTTTTATTTAGAGCTGCAGTTGACTGATCTGGCTCTTATTTATTGGCGGTCCAAATTGAGAGTTTCAATCATGGTATTTTATGTGTTTTTTTTTTTTTTTAATAATTGCTGATTTATTTACACTGTAAGTCTGCTTGAGTTCCACAAGGTAGAAAGGTGGCTAATAAGCCTTTTAGACAAATAAATAAATAGAAGAGAGAAGAGAAGAAATTGGATTTATACCCCGCCCTTCACTACCCAAGGGAGTCTCAGAGCGGCTCACAAACTCCTCTCCCTTCCCCTCCCCACAACAGACACCTTGTGAGGTCGGTGGGGCTGAGAGAGCTCTTGACAGAAACGGCTCTTTTTCAAGGACTGCTCTTGTCAGAACTATGGCTTGCCCAAGGTCACCCAGCCAGGTGCAAGTGGAGGGGTGGGGAATCAAACCTGGTTCTCCCAGATTAGAGTCCACGCACTTAACCCCTACACCAAACGTAACCACTACACCAAACTACACTACACCAAGAAGAGATTGGGTTTATACCCCGCCCTTCACTACCCAAAGGGAGTCTCAGAGCAGCTTACAAACTCCTTTCCCTTCCCCTCCCCACAACAGGCATCCTGTGAGGTCAGTGGGGCTGAGAGAGCTCTTGACAGAAACGGCTCTTTTTCAAGGACAGCTCTTATCAGAACTACGGCTTGCCCAAGGTCACCCAGCCAGGTGCAAGTGGATGAGGAGTGGGGAATTAAACCCTGTTCTCCCAGATTAGAGTCCACGCTCCCAACCACGACACCAAACTGGCTTGAACACACATGATCGTGCATGAAGCTGCCTTATACCAAATCAGACCCTTGGTCCATCAAGGTCAGTATTGCCTACTCAGTCTGGCAGCCGCTCTCCAGGGTCTCAGGTAAAGGTCTCTCACATCACCTCCTGCCTGGTCCTTTTGACTGGAGATACCGGGGATTGAACCTGGGACCTTCTGTGTGCCAAGCAGAAGCTCTATCACTGAGCCACAGACCGTCCCAGACAAATGCACAAACCACACAAGAAGCTGCCTCATACTGAATCAGACTCTTGGTCCATCAAGCACAGTATTGTCTGCCAGACCCGTGGCTACGGTGGGGCTTTTGCATGCTCTGCCCCCTTTCTTTAAGACACAGCCCCACAAGAATTTCTCCTGTAAATGCTTTTTTCAACTATTTAAAAATGTTTTTAAAGGCATGTGCTTCTTTAAGCAGAATGGATTGCCACAGCTGACTAATTCCCGCACTGAGCCAAGGAGGCTGGAGTAGGTGACCTCTAGGATACCTTCTAACTCTGTGTCAAGAAACTGGTCTCCTTTAGGAGAGTTTTTGTGCCTAGGTGTTAGCTTTCTTGACTAGAGAAGTCATCACCACCCCCACCTGCTGGCTTGTTCTCAGAATTGTTGCTTCAGCTAGCAGAAGTGATTAACTTGCAGCAGCTGAGAACGGTCATCTCAAGGGGGCTGACAGCTTGCAATTCAGAGATCTATCCTGGCAACAGCTTTCTATTGGCTAAATGGCTATTCTTTCTGCACTGAGAACTTCAGCCCCACCAGAAGAAAACTTGCCCCACCAGCCACAAAATCCGGGCTAGGGGCCTGTAGTCTACTCAGACGGGCAGCCGCTCTCCAGGGTCTTAGGCAGAGGTCTATCATGTCACCTCCTGCCTGATCCTTCTGAACTGGAGATGCCAGGGATTGAACCTGGGGCCTCCTGCATGCCAAGCAGAGGCTCTACCACTGAGCCATGGCCCCTCCCCTACTTCTATGCAATCATATTGTATTACGGCGACCCACAATTATGAATGCTCCAATCACATCCAGGTTAGATTGCTACTATAATGGGTTTTACGTGGAGCTGCCCTTGAAGACTGTCCAGAATAGAGTTGCCAGCATTGCCGGGAAACCTCTGGAGATTTTGGGGATGGGGCCTGAGGAAGGTGGGGTTTTGGGATGGGGTCTTTCAGGCCCCCCCCTCCCCAAGCTGTGAATGGCCTTAAAGGTAAGAAGCAGCACTTTGAATTCTACAAAGCCAGGTAGCGAGTGCAGATCTCTCAGCACAGGGGTGATACGATCTCACTATCCGTTCCCCATCAACAGCCTGGGCCCTGCATGTTGAACCAAAGGATGCTTCTGGACTAGAGTTGCCAACCTCCAGGTGGTAGCTGGTGATCAGTGTTCCCTCTAAGCTGAGTTTGCGTGAGTTAGCTCGCAGTTTTTTAGCCTCCGGCTCACACATTTTTGTCTCGGCTCAGGCAGGAGGGCTCCAGAGCAAACTAATTGATGCAGCAGCCAAATCGCTCATTCACAACTTTAATGCCAGTAGCTCACAAAGTGGAATTTTTGCTCACAGGACTCCACAGCTTAGAGCAGTGGTGGCGAACCTATGGCACGGGGGCCAGAGGTGGCACTCAGAGCCCTCTCTGTGGGCACGCGTGTCATCGCCCCAGCCAGGCCCAGACCATCATTAAAGCGTCAAATTCTCTGCCAAATAGTTTAAAGTCAATGAAAGCATTTGGGATTGCTTTCCTTACTTTGTTTGGATCATCTTAAGTTAATGTATGAGTTGTTTTTTCTAAAGTAAAACCTCAGTATTCAGGTTAAATTGCCGTGTTGGCACTTTGCGATAAATAAGTGGGTTTTGGGTCGCAGTTTGGGCACTCGGTCTCTAAAAGGTTCGCCATCACTGGCTTAGAGTGAGCATTGCTGGCGATCTCCTCGGATTACTACTCATCTCCAGGTGGCAGAGCTGGGAACCCTACGAATGGCCCTGTGGAAAATAGCTGTCCCATAGATGACTCCAAATTTCCGTTTCCCCTCTTGTTAGAGAACAGACGGAGGCCCTTTTCTTCCTCGCCAGTCACCACAGGGTGTTAAATGAGTTCCTCAGTGGATTGTTCTGTGACTGATGGTTCTGGGAGAGGGGAAGTCATTCTGTACCTGACTCAGAGGGGAGGATGTTTTTCTGGAGGAACGGGAGGGTTTCCCACTTTGGCTGTTCTGCTGGGTGGGAAGTTCCTTCCGGCCTGCCTTTGTTCCACTGCCCCCTCTCCCCCCCCCCCCCCCCCCCGGGCCGCAAAAATACCAGGTGCCATCCGGAGGTCCAGCAGTGGGGCCAGGACACCAGAAGCCCTCCCACTGTTGCCCCCCCAAGCACCGAGAATACAGAGCATCCCTTGCCCCAGACTGAGAGTTCCTATCTACACCTTGTGGCTAATAGCTACTGAGGGACCTCTGCTCCAGATGTTTATCCAGTTCCCTCTTGAAGCCGTCCATGCTTGTAGCCACCACCACCTCCTGTGGCAGTGAATTCCATGTGTTAATCACTCTTTGGGTGAGGAAGGACTTCCTTTTATCCGTTCTAACCCGACCGCTCAGCCATTTCATGGAGTGCCCACAAGAAGTTCTTGTATTGTGAGAAAGGGAGAAAAGGACCTCTTTCTCTGCCTGCTCTATCCCATGCATAATCTTATAAACCTCGATCCTGTCACCCCTCAGCCGTTGTTTCTGCAAGCTAAAGAGCCCCAAGCGCTTTAACCTTCCTTCGTAGGGGAAGTGTTCTGACCCTTTTATCATCCTAGTTGCCCTTTTCTGCACTTTCTCCAATCCTATAATATCCTTTCTGAGGTGTGGTGACCAGAATTGCACACAGTACTTCAAATGAAGTTGCACCATCGATTTATACAGGGGCATGATGATACTGGTGGATTTGTTTTCAGTTCCCTTCCTAATAATCCCCAGCGTAGCGTCGGCCTTCTTTATTGCAGTTGCACACTGTCTCGACATTTTCAGTGAGTTATCTACTACAACTCCAAGATCTCTCTCATTTCTGGGACCCAGGAGTCCCAGAAATGGAAACCGCCTGTCTACAAACAAGAGCGTGCTCTGCCATCATGTCTTGCCAACTCTGTCCTGGGACATTCCTGGAGATTTGGGGGCAGTGCCTCTGGAGAGGACAATTTGGACAGGGGTGTCTGGCATGACTCCATGACACTTCCTTGCTGCTGTCTGGAGATCAGTTGTAATTCTGGGAGATCTCCAGGCCCCACCTGGAGGTTGGCCTCCCAACGACTTGCCCTTTCTCAGCCCCTGACATTTGGCAGGGATAGGCCATTTGGGCCAGGTTCGCAGGCAGAGAAGAAGCACACGGGAGTGTTGCTTATAAACAGGGCTGCCAGCTTGGCTTGGGAAAGTCCTGAAGATTTGGGTTGAGCCTGGGGAGGGCGGGGTTTGGGGAGGGCAGGGACGTCAGCTGGGTAGAATGCCCAAGAGGCCCCGCTCCGGAGCAGCCGTTTCCTCCAGGGGAGCTCACTTCTGTAGCCTGGAGACCAGGTCTCCAGGTCCCGCCTGGAGGCTGGCAACCTTACTTGCTGTTAAATAGTGGGTTCCCTGGATGAGCAGGCTCGAGTCTAGCAGCTCAGCTTTATTTGTGATTTCAGCAAGAGCACAACACGACCCCTGAGCCTCAGCTCTGTTAAATAGCCTGCAATTGCCACACCCAAACACACCCCACTCCCAGCGATAGGCTACTTACATAACATTACAACTTGATTGGTTACTTTCAGAATCCTGGCAGGCTATTGTTCTTGTGCTCTAAGCTCAGCTCGTCTCTGGGGGGATTCAGTCAAGGATGATCCCGTCCCAATGCGTAACACTCACAAATGCGGTTCATAAAACTGGTGTACACACTGCAAGTGAAATGGGCCTGTGGGTAAGGACGCAAAACCCACCGTGCAGAAAAGGAGCCCACGTGTAAAAAGGAGGAAATGGATGCCAGGCGTGGGCTTCACAGGCACGGCTTCTGAACGTACCCAGGCGCAGGCTTTTACTGTGAACGTTGCCCTTCCTGCCCTGACTGGATGGCCAGGCCCCCTCGCCTGCTAGCCCCGTAGCCACGGGAGGCCTTCTGTGGCGAAGCCGTGGGGCAACCCTAGCTGGAAAGAGAAGGCTTAGAGGGGACATGATCGCAGTCTTCAGATATCCGAAGGGCCGTCATGTAGAAGATGGAGCAGATCTATTCTCTCTTGCTACAGATGGCAAGACTAGGTCTAATAGGTGGAAATGACAAGGGAGTCGTTACTGGCTAAATATCAGGAGAAACTTCCTAACTGTGAGAGTGGTGGAGCAGTGGAACAGACTGCCTCGGGATGTGGTGGAGGCTCCTTTGCTGGACGTTTCCAAGCGGAGGCTGGACGACCATCTTTCGGGAATGTTGTGGGGCTGCCTTTCGGCTCTGCTCCTGCGGGGTGCAGGGGGTTGGACTAGATGTCCTGCAAGGTCCCTTCCAGCTCTCACATTCTGTGCTTCTATGGTTTGGTCTCCTGGTGGAGGGTGACTCTAGGAAGGGCAAGGAGGCCTGAAAGGGGTTGGCAAGTTCCTCCTGTCCACTGGTGGGGGATGGAGAGACAGAGTTGGCAGATTCAGGTTGTGGAACCCCTGGAGGTTTGGGGATGGAACCGGGGGTGGGGGTGGGACAAGGGCCTCAGCATGACACAATGCCACAGAATCCACCCTCCGGAGCAGCCATTTTCTCCAGGGGAACTAATTTCTGTAGTCTGGAGATGAGCTGTAATTCCAGGGGACCCCCCTGGTCCCACCTGGAGGTTGGCACCAACGCTCCCTCTAAGCTGTGGAGTCTTGCGAACAACAGTTCTACTTTGTGAGCTTCTGACATTAAAGTTGTGAGCGAGCCATTTGGCTGCTGCGTAAGTTAGTTTGCTCTGGAGCCCCATCCTTCCTGAGCCGAGACGAAAATGTGTGAGCCGGAGGCTAAAAAACGGTGAGCTAGCTCGCACTAACTCAGCTTAGAGGGAACACTGGTTGGCACCCCCTAGGCCTAACTGGGGAGTGACACCTGGCCTAAAGGTCCCCTGTTGCCCAAAGCTGAGATCTGGATCAGTCCGATTCACTTCAAGCTTCTGGTGAAAAGCTGAGCAAGGTCTTTGGGGGCAGGTGGGTCCTGATTCCCAAAGGGAGGGGGAGTGAGTGAGTGAGAGTGCCGGTCGGTCCCTCCCCTCGGCCATCCATCGCAGCCTCACTCTGGCCCCGCTGTGACCACATTTATTCATTCCATTTATTTACGTGAGTCATGGCCAGTGTTCCCTCTAAGCTGAGCTAGTGTGAGCTAGCTCACCGGTTTTTTGCCTCCAGCTCACACATTTTTGTCTTAGCTCAGGAAGGATAGTTCCAGAGCAAACTAATATATGCAGCAGCCAGATCGCTTGCCCACAACTTTAAGGCCAGTAGCTCACAAAGCAGAATTTGCTCACAAGACTCCACAGCTTAGAGGGAACATTGGTCATGGCCCACTTTTCCCACCGGGCCACAAGGCCGATCACCCACAGAGTGAGCCAAGGCAGTCGACAGGATGGAACCAATGTTCCCTCTAAGCTGAGTTAGTGTGAGCTAGGTCACAATTTTTTAGCCTCCAGCTCACACCTTTTTCTCTTAGCTCAGGAAGGATGACTCCAGGGCAAACTGATTTAGGCAGCAGCCAAATCGCTCGCTAACAATTGTATTGCCGGGAGCTCACAACGCAGACATTTTGCCCACAAGACTCCACAGCTTAGAGGGAGCATTGGAGGGGTCGTCCAGCGAAACAACGCAATAGGATGAGGGTCGTAGAACCAACCAGAAATCTAAAAAAATAGAATGGAAGCCAAGCAGAAGCCTGAACGTGACACATTAAACAATGCAAAAACCACACGGTAGGACCCTGCTTGCAGCGAGCCGCACGCGTCACTGCACACCGCAGTCCCTGAGCATTTATCCTAGTAAGTTTACGGGGAACGGAAAGGCGGTTCTTCTTGTCCATGCCAGTGCCTCTCAAGTGAGCGGGCAGCCATGGCTGGGGATTCTCACGGAGGCTTCGGCCATAAGCAGGGCCTGCGAAGCTGCTGTGTAGCGAATTGCACCCATATCGTCTGTTGCGTCTGGCCATGGCTTTGCGGGTTTCTTGACTGGGTGAACTTAGGCAATTCATGAGAGGGAGGGCAGGAAGGGTTGCCTCAGTGCTTAGCTCTCATGGCCCTTTCTTACACGTCCAGGGAAATGCTGATCATAGAATTATAGAATGTTAGAGTTGGAAGGGACCTTGCAGGTCATCTAGTCTCACCCCCTGCACTCTGCAGGAGCCGAGCCGAAAGAGAGCCCTACAACATACCCGAAAACGTCCAGCGAAGGGGCATCCCCCACCTCCCGAGGCAGTCCATTCCACTGCTCAACCACTCTTACAGTTGGGAAGTTTCTCCTGATATTTAGCCGGTAGCGACTCCCTTGTAATTTCCACCCGTTAGATCGAGTCTTGCAATCCGGAGCAAGAGAGAATAGATCATAGAATCATAGAATGTTAGAGTTGGAAGGGATCTTTCCAGGTCATCTAGTCCAACCCCCGGCACTCTGCAGGAGCCGAGCTGAAAGGCAGCCATAGAACATACCCGAAAACGTCCAGCGAAGGAGCCTCCACCACCTCCCGAGGCAGTCTGTTCCACTGCTCAACCACTCCTACAGTCGAGATGTTTCTCCTGATATTTAGCCGGTAGCGACTCCCTTGTAATTCCCACCCATTAGATCTAGTCTTGCAATCCGGAGGATCGATCCGATCCATCTTCTACATGGCAGCCCTTCAAATATTTGAAGCCTGCAAAGTGATTGCCGCGTTGGGGTCAGGAAACCATTTTTCTCCAGGCCAGTTTGGCTGGGGATCCTGGAGTTTTTTTGTCATCTTCTGGGCCCGGAACAGGGGTCACTGGCGTTGTGTGTGTAGGAGGGAGATATTTGTGAACTTCCTGCATTGTGCAGAGGGTTGAACTAGATGACCCTGGAGGCCCCTTCCAACTCTATGATTCTGAGGTGTCCAGGACAGGGAAAGGTCTTTCCCAGGACCAGTGACCTGAACTCCTTGAACTAGAGATGCTGGGACTTGAACCTGGGGACCCCCTGCATGGAACACAGGTCCACTGAGATGTGTGCGCCCCCCTCCCCCGCTTTTCCCCACAACAGACACTCTGTGAGATCGGTGGGGCTGAGAGCTCTCCTGAGAACTGCTCTTGAGAGAACAGCTCTGAGAAAACTTGTGGCTGACCCAAGGTCACCCAGCTGGCTGCATATGGAGGAGAGGGGAATCAAAACCGGTTCTCCCAGATTAGAGTCTGCACTCTGTCCTAATGCAACTGAAGCTCAAATACTTTGGCCACCCAATGAGAAGGGAGCACTCCCTGGAGAAGAAGACCCTGATGCTGGGAAAGATCGAAGGTCAAAGAAGACGGGGACGGCAAAAGATGAGATGGTTAGACAGGGTCATCGATGCAACGGACATGAAATTGAGCCAACTTCAAACGATGGCAGAAGACCGGAAGGTCTGGCGTGATCTGGTCCATTGGGTCGCGAAGAGTCGGACTCGATTGTGCGACTGAACAACAACTCTGTCCTAACCCCTACACCAAACTGGCTTCAGGCAGCTTTTCCTGAAGAATTCCCAAAGTCGGGAAAAGAAGGTTTTGCTGTCTTCCTGGTGGGCGGCCAGACTGCTCTTTCCTTAGGGATGCAAAACCTTCAAGGGAAGCCCCTAAACCTGTGTTACTTCCGGCTGCAGGGTTGGGCCAATTGAAGCAAATTTGATCTTCCTTGACTGGGAGGTTTTGTGTCCCCCAGACTTTGGTCTGAGCGGTCAAACACTCCCACCTAGTGGTGGATTCATAAATTACAAGTCCTTTATTCCGCCAAGTAAACAAAGTCAATCCCAGGCAAAGGCGGCTTCTGCACTAGGAGGATCCTTTTGCCGAGATCAGGCGTGTCCTTTTCGGCAGTCACCTGCAAACAGAACTGAAACTGGGATTCCATACAGCATGTAACAGAGCATTTTGCTGTTGTTCAGTCGCACAGTCGAGTCTGACTCTTTGCGACCCCATGGACAAGACCCAGCTGAGCTCTGAGCAGGAGCAGGAGACAGAGGGGTGAGTGGTTTTTTACTTGCTTTCAGCTGAGAGGATTCAGCTGAGGATATTGGTGGGAGAACTGGTCTGGGAGTGTGGGGTGGGGGTTGCAGCTTACCTGGCTGCTTCTTGCGCTGACTGAGGGCTGCTGGGAGCAGGGGGTGGGGCTTGTTGCATGTGCCCGCCCCCTGGGCTCTTTACTGCTGGAGCTCCGCTCCTGTGCGCTCCCGCAGGAAAGGACCTCTGTTTAAAAGTATACCGCCTTTTGAACGACTCTGCTCCTGAAATATCGAAGAAGGTAGCCATGTTTCTACAATCAGCTATGAAGCCACGACAGGAAAAACTGAGTAATACTTTGTAACAAATTGATTTATGCAAAATTATGTCATATGCTTGGCTCTATATGTATGGTTTCATATGATTTGATATGTATAATCCTCTTTTTTATAGTAACCCTCTTTTAAGGTATTGTTTTATGCCAATAAAGGCTGACGGACTGACTGAAAGGCAAAACTGAAGTCAGACTGCCGTAAGCTGTCTTGCCTGTTGTCCTTCACCAATGAATGATGATTAGCTGTGGGAGAGCCAGTATGCGCCCCTCTCCAAGCGCCCACCCCCACCCCCAGTGCCTTCCTTACAGCTTCTTCTCTCTTCCCCAGGCCTCTCTCATCCTGCAAGTCTCCTACACGCCTCCTCCCGGGGCTGCTCCTTTCTTCCCCCCTCCTGCCCCCCTTGAGCCAAACCCAACGCCCGTGGAGGTGGACACGGTCACAGGTGAGTGGGGTCTTGTCCTTCCCTTTTGCACTGGCTTCGCCAACAGGGGAGCCCCCGAGGCCCAGAGGAATTGCCGCATGCTGCGCTGGACGGAAGGCCCTCCCAGGTCCAGAGTTCTCCACAAAGTTGCTGGCAAGGCTCCCTCTAAGCTGTGGAGCCTTGTGAGCAAAGATTCTACTTTGTGAGCTCCTGGCACTAAAGTTGTGAGCGAGCGGTTTGGCTGCTGCCTTCGTTAGTTTGCTCTGGGGCCCTCCTTCCGAAGGCAAAAATGTGTGAGCCAGATGCTAAAAAACTGTGAGCTGGCTCACACTGACTCAGAGGGAACGCTGGTGGCTGGCTCCGGTTTGGGAAATACCAGGAGTTTGTGGCATAGAGCCTGGGGAGGGTGGGGTTGGGGGAGGGGAGGGACCTCAGCAAAGTACACTGCCGCAGAGCAGGGGTCTAGGGGTCCCCAGACTTTCTGAGTCCGTGGGCACCCTTGGAATTCTGACCCAGGGGTGGTGGGCACAGCCGCAAAATGTCTCCCGCAGGGGACGGAGCAATGCACACACAGAAAGCCCAAAGGCAGGGGAGAAAAGGGGCAATTTAAAAATGCACTGGGAAGGAGAGGCAATAACACCAGCACTGTGGTTGCAGCGGCCACTGGGACAATGTTATGTCAATCTGCATAGCCAATCCGGTCTTCCGTGGCAGAGCAGAAGCCCTCCTGGTCAAGAGCCCCACTCGGCCCCACCTACTCTGGCAGGCCCTGTCACACCCTTGGCAGGGCCAGCTCGCTCACTAGGCGAACTAGGCGTTTGCCTAGAGCAGGCCGGCCCTTAGGGGCACCAAACTGCACCTGCCCCCCCGCCAAAAGCCCCCCCCACCAAAAGCCCTGCATGCATCTAGTCCCTGACCAGGGGACCGCCGCCGCTGCCTCTTTCACCCAGAGTCTGGTGCCCAGAAGCGGGGAGGGAAGGAAGCGAGGAGGGAGGAAGTGCCCCCCCCGCTGCGCTCGGGGCCTGTCCTGAGGCGCAGGTGGCCTGCAGGGCGGGGAGGAGGCGGACGGCACTGCCTGAAGGGCCCAGCAGCAGGGCGGCTCAGGTAGGCACGCATGGTCCATCAAGGGGACTTGAGCAGACCCGCTGCCGCTTCCTCCTCTGAGACAGGCCTGCTCGGACCGGATGACTCCTCCACGCCGCCCTTGGTGAGTCTCCTGGGCGCCGCCCCCATGGGGAGCGAGGGGACGGGGCGCACGCAGCTGGGGGGGGAAGAAGAGACAGGGGAAGCGGGCGAAGGGGGAAAGAAAAAGCAGACGGGCCGCCCTCCGAAGAGCTTGTAGCCCCCTCTCCCCCCACACCTGATACGCCCAGCTTAGCACCCGGCTTGAGCGCTGGAGAGGCATGCGGCGGCAGGGAGGGGACACAAGGTGACGGGGGGAGGTGCTAGTTTCGCCTAGGGCACCAAAAAACCTTGGGCCGGCCCTGACCCTTGGGCACCACCACGCTGGGGTTTCCTGCCATACAGTCCACCTTTTAAAGCAACTTTTGCCCCAGGGGAACTGACCCCTGCCGTCTGGAGATCAGTGGTAATACTGGGAGAGTTCCAGGCTCTGCCTGGAGGTGGAATTCCAAAAACAACATCCGTGACAAAAATAACGAAGAGTCAATAAAGATAAGTTTAAAGATGGTAAAAGGCCAGGCCGGCCTTTTACCATCTTCGGCTGGCTCGGCAGTTGGTTCCCTTTCTCGACCGCGATGACCTAGCCCACAGTGATTCATGCGACGGTCACCTCGAGGCTAGACCATTGTAACGCTCTCTACATGGGGCTGTCTTTGTCGCAAATCCGGAAGCTGCAGCTGGTGCAGAATGCTGCAGCCAGGCTGTTGATGGGCCTTCCTAGGTGAAAGCGCTGCACTGGCTGCCAATAGCGTACCGGATTCGCTTCAAAGTGCTGGTTCTTACCTTTAAAGCCCTAGATGGCCAGGGTCCGACATACCTACGGGACCGCCTCTCCCCATATGTGCCCCAACGAGCACTACGGTCCAGGACTAAACATCTCCTGGTGGTTCCAAGTCCCAAAGAGGCCAGACTAGCGGCGACTAGGGCTAGGGCTTTTTCGGTGGTGACTCCTACCTGGTAGAATGAGCTCCCAGAGGAGATCTGGGCCCTGCGGGACCTTGCACAGTTCTGCAGGGCCTGCAAGACAGAGCTCTTCCGCCAGGCGTTTGAGTAGGAGCTGCCACGACTGTTACCATCTGTCTACGACTATTACTATCTTTCCTAGCCCTTTATTACCAACTCACCGTGAGCACTAAAATAGTGGTACTGCGTGGAGCTGTGGCCACTAAGGATACCATCCTGATGACGTCATCTGTTCCCCTGTTAGATAGATGTTGTATTGAATGTTTTTAAAATGCAGTTTTAATGTTTTATGTATTGGGCATTGGCCCCATCTGTATGCCGCCCTGAGCCCGTTCACAGAGAGGGAGGGTTATAAATTTAAATAAATAAATAAGTTGCAAAAACGTTTACTTTAGTGATTTCTGTAGAAAATGCCCTTCTATGATCGCTCACACGCTAACAAATGCTGTGCAATATAAACAATCCGTTTCACAATCTTTGCTCCATCTGAGCGTGTAGCAATCCCAGTTCTTATCAATTACTACTTATCCACTCTTGAAGGAAACTTCCCATGTCGGCGCTCTAATAACCGAACCCAAGGTCTTCACAATGTATAAGCTACAGAAATCACTACAGTAAACGTTTTTGCAACTTATCTTCATTGACTCTTCATTATTTTTGTCACAGATGTTGTTTTTGGAATTCCGCTTCCTCCCGTGGTCTCTCATTTTTGGTTTCTTCCACCTGGAGGTTGGCAACCTATTCTGCATCCTCCCAAAAAAACCACACCAAGTGGTTTTTTTCCTTTTTTTGGGGTGTGTGTGTGAGTATTGTGTGTGTGTGTGTTTGCATGCATGGAAGTCATGGTGGCTTCTGGCGACCCCTACTGGGGCTTGGACGTTTCAGAGAGGTGGCTTGATGTTACCTGCCTCTGCGTTCCCGGCCCTGGTACTCCTTGGAGGTCTCCCTTCCAAATGCTTGCCAGAGTTGGTCCTGCTTAGCTCTCTGAGATCTGACGAGATCGGGCTTGCCTGGGCCGTCCGGGTCAGGGCAGGGCGGTTCTTTGTTGGATCAGTCTGACAGAAGGGTGTGTTTCCTTGTCTTGTGTTCCAGACACGGCCGGGGAGGAAGAGGGGGAGGACCAGCTGGGGACCGGGGATGAGGCGGAGCCTTCTTCGGGGCCTGCAGCGCCCGATCAGCCCTCCCTCCCCAAGAAGCCTCCGCCGCACCCGGTTCATGGGACCAAGAGGAGGAGAAGCACCTCCAAAAAGCTGCTCTCCAACAAACCTCAGGACTTCCAGGTGAGCGGCAGTCATGTGGCCAGCTCCGGGAGTGGCACCGGTCGCCCCCTTGCTCTCTGAACCCGCGAAAGCCGCCGTCTTCTGGTCTGATCTCCTGGCCTTTGGGGCAGGGATTCTAAAAGTGGCGCCCACTCCATGCTCCTTGCCTGGCCGTGCCTGGAGCCTCACTATCCCCGCACCCCACTTCTGGCCAATTAAAATGCATTTTGCCGTCACTGGATTAACGTTTGGGGATGGAGAGTGCCAGGAAGTCATCGCTCACTGATGACGACCCGGTAGGGTTTTCAGGGGCAAGAGGCATTCAGAGGTGGTGTTGCCGTGGCCTGCCTCTGCGTACCGACCTTGGACTTTCCTGGTGGTCTCCCATCCAAGTAGTTTCCAGGGCCAACCCTGCTTAGCTTCTGAAATCTGATGAGGCTGGGCTATCCTTGGCTGTCATGGAATCATAGAGTTGGAAGGGGCCATACAGAGACCATCTAGTCCAACCCCCTGCCCAATGCAGGACCAGCCTAGAGCATGTCTGACAAATATTCATCCAGCTTCTTCTTGAAAGCTGCCAGTGAAGGGGAGCTCACCACCTCCCCAGGCAGCTGATTCCACCTCTGGACCACTCTGGACGTGAAAAAGTTTTTCCTAATCTCCAGCCGATCCCTTTCTGCATGCAATTTAAACCCGTTGCTTCGGGTCCTCTCCTCTGCTGCCAACTGGAACAGCTCCTTGCCCTCCTCCAAATGACAGCCTCTCAGATATTTAAAGAGAGCAATCATGTCCCCCCTCAATCTCCTCTTCTCCAAACTAAACATTCCCAGGGCCCTTAGCCTTTCCTCGTAGGGCTCAGTCTCCAGACCCCCGATCATCCTCGTCGCTCTCTTCTGCACGCTCTCGGTTTTGTCCACGTCCTTTTTGAAGTGAGGCCTCCAGAACTGCACACGGTGCTCCAGGTGCAGCCTGATCAGGGCAGTATACAGAGGGGCTATGACCTGCGGTTTCGATGCCATGGCCCTTTTAATACAACCCAAGTCTGAATTTGCCTTTTTTTGCCACCACATCACACTGACTGCTCATATTCAGTTTCCAGTCCACTCTTACCCCAAGATCTCTCTCGCATACACTACTCCCCAGAAACGTATCCCCCATCCAGTATTTGTGCTTGACATTTTTGTGTCTCCAGGGTCATCTAGTCCAACCCCCTGCACAAGGCAGAGAATTCACAAATACCTCCCCCTCCACACACCCTTCTGGGGCAACAGAAAACAACTTTGTGCCCCAGAGAGCACTACGGTCTGGGGCCCAACAACGTCTATCTATCCCAGGTCCCAAGGAGGCGAGACTTGCTGTTACCAGGGCCAGGGCATTTTCGGTGGTGGCTCCTTACTGGTGGAATGAGCTCCCAGATGGCCCTCACAGTTCCGCAGGGCCTGCAAGACGGAGCTCTTCCGCCAGGCGTTCAAATAGGAGCCACCACCACAATTACCATCAATCCGGAATATCGGACTGGCCCACTCTGAGCCTCAGAGGCGAACATCTGGACCGTGGGACTGATCTTAAGACCTGAAGACAGAAGGAATGCAGATATAAGCCATTCATCTTAAGGTTACTCTGATGTAGCGAGCACTTTATTGTTAAGATTGTTTTTAAGGGATTTCAATATTTGTATTGTTTTATTTGTATCGGCCTGTAGGCCGTCTTCTGTAAGCCGCCCAGAGCCTGTTTACAGGGTGGGCGGGGTATAAATGTAAATATAAATAAATAAACTCTGCACCAATGCTCCCTCTAAACTGTGAAGTCTTGTGAGCGAAAATTCTACTTTGTGGGCTCCTGGCATTAAAGTTGTGAGCAAGCAATTTGGCTACTGCATAAATCAGTTTGCTCTGGAGCACTCCTTCCTGAGCAAAGACAAAAATGTGTGAGCCGGAGGCTAAAAAACTGTGAGCTAGCTCACATTAACTCAGCTTAGAGGGAACACTGCTCTGCACCATCCTCTATAATGACAGCCCTTCAAGTACTTGAAGATGGTTCTCATATCCCCTCTCAGTCGTCTCCTCTCCAGGCTAAACATATCCAGCTCCTTCAGCCTTTCCTCATAGGACTTGTTCTCCAGACCCCTCACTGTCTTCATTGCTCTCCTCTGGACACGTTCCAGCTTGTCTATATCTTTCTTAAATTGTGGTGCCCAAAACTGAACACAATACTCTAGGTGAGGTCTAACCAGAGCAGAGTCAAATGATACCATCACTTCACGTGATCTGGACACTGTACTTCTGTTGATACACCCCCAGAATCGCATTTGCCTTTTTAGCTGCCGCATCACACTGCCGACTCGTGTTCACTGTATGGTCCACTAAGACCCCTAGATCCTTCTCATACACACTACACTTTGAACATTACAGAGAGGCGTCGCACACCGGAAGCGTGGCGCCTCTTTGTCTCCTTTCCTGCAGGTGTCTCCGTTGGTTTGAAGCTGCCCTGGTGCTCTCCGCTTTGGCGTTTGGCGACTGGGTGCAGCTTTCCCCTTCGGTGGAGGTTGGCTCGCAGGAGCCTGGAATTTGGACAGCAACCTGTTTTCCTCTCCTGTGCCCTTTTAGGTCAGGGTGCGAATCATCGAAGGGCGGCAGCTCCCTGGAGTCAATATCAGGCCTGTGGTGAAGGTCACGGCCGCCGGACAAACCAAGAGGACCAGGATCCGGAAAGGGAATGGCCCGCTCTTTGATGAGGTGAGGCAGAGGCGGAAGCACAGAAAGACAGTTGCGTTTAGGACTGCTGTTGCATGTAGTCGGGTGCATTGCTGCATTCTGCATCAGGCTGAAGTTGTTCCCAGGTCCAGAATTCTGCCTGGGGTTGCCAGCTCTGCTTTGGGGGAAACCTGGAGATTTCTGGGGTGGAGTCTGAGGAGGGCGGGGTTTGGAGAGGGGGGGGTACCTCAGTGGGGTGTAATGCCATACAGTCCAAAGGAGCCACTTCTTCCAGGGAGATCTGGAGATCAGTTGTAATAACGGGATATCTTCAGGCCCGACCTGGAGGTTATATAATCCAGAGAGAATCCACGGGAACAAGGTAGAGTTTAAAAAATCCCCAAACCGTGAAGTTATAACTATGGCAACTTCAATATGTCAAGTAGCGAGGATGGAAGAGCCTCAGCCTTGGCATGCAGAAGGTCCCAGGTTCAATCCCCGGCATCTCCGGTTAGAAAGGTCCAGGCAGGAGGTGATGGGAAAGACCTCCGCCTGAGACCCTGGAGAGCTGTAAAGAGGGGCTGTGGCTCAGTGGAAGAGCCTCTGCTTGGCATGCAGAAGGTCCCAGGTTCAATCCCCGGCATCTCCGGTTAGAAAGGACCAGGGAGGAGGTGATGGGAAAGACCTCCGCCTGAGACCCTGGAGAGCTGTAAAGAGGGGCTGTGGCTCAGTGGCAGAGCCTCTGCTTGGCATGCAGAAGGTCCCAGGTTCAATCCCCGGCATCTCCAGTTAAAACGAACAGGGAGGAGGTGATGGGAAAGACCTCCGCCTGAGACCCTGGAGAGCTGTAAAGAGGGGCTGTGGCTCAGTGGCAGAGCCTCTGCTTGGCATGCAGAAGGTCCCAGGTTCAATCCCCGGCATCTCCAATTAAAAAGGACCAGGCAGGAGGTGATGGGAAAGACCTCGGCCTGAGACCCTGGAGAGCTGCTGCCAGTCTGAGTTAGACAAGACTGACCTCGGTGGTCTGATTCAGTATAAGGCAGCTTCTCAGGTGATGACCCCAAGAATTACTCTTGTGGCTGTTCTTTTAGGACAGTGATGGTGAACCTTTTAGAGACCGAGTGCCCAAACTGCGACCCCAAACCCACTTATTTATTGTAAAGTGCCAACACGGCGATTTAACCTGAATACTGAGGTGTATACCTGGCGTGATCTTGTCCATGGGGTCGCGAAGAGTCGGACTCGACTGTGCGACTGAACAACAACAACTGAGGTTTTACTTTAGAAAAAACAACTCCTACGTTAACATAAGATGATCCAAACAAAGTAAGGAAAGCAATCCCAAATGCTTTCATTGACTTAAAATTATTTCGCGGAGAATTCGACACTTTAATGATGGTCTGGGCCTGGCTGGGGCGATGGCACGCGTGTCCACAGAGAGGGCTCTGAGTGCCACCTCTGGCACCCATGCCATAGGTTCGCCACCACTGCTTTAGGAGGTCCCCACAGGCCGGCTTCACTGCAGGGCATTGCTGGCTGCTGGTTGTTGGATCCCCAGGCATTCGAAGTAACTCCACGTTTGATTCAAAGCAAGGTTTATTTCAAAGCGATGGTTCAGACAGGAACAAGGATATTGTTAGGAATGACTACCAATACACAGGTATAGCATAATAAAGGGATTTGAACCATGTTGGGCCAATGAGGCCAGTTCCCGCTGGCGGGACTAGAACTCGTAAACGCGCGCCTATTCCATGGGAACGTAACAGTTCAGTACCATCAACACAGGTTCAGTTCACAGGGTAGATAACCATAACAAGCTTAGCGAAGCTCCAACTCCCACCACCAGCTGCATGACCTTGGCCAGCCGCAAAATACAGAGAAGCATACTGAAGCTACAGAAACCCAGGGGGGGGGGGAAGAGCACAAGACATATGAAGCATGTAACATCAGATACAATGGCAGCTAGCTGACACTGGTGTATATCCCCTTCTGTGTTTTTTCTCAGTGTCCTGGGTGCCACTGTGTGTCTTTTTCTCTCTTCCGCAGACCTTCTTCTTCAATGTCTTTGAGTCTCCCATGGAGTTGTTTGATGAACCCATTTTCATCACGGTACGTCTGGGATGGTGCGTGTTTGTGTGCTGCCTTCCTTGATGGATGGAGCACCGCTGATAGTGGCTCGTAGGAGAGGCAGCGTGGTGTCGTGGTGAGATGGTCAGACTCGAATCTGGGAGTCCCAGGTCCAAATCCCCACTCTGCCATGGAAGCTTTGCCAGGTGACTTCAGGTCAGTCACACCCTCTCAGCCTGACCTACCCTACAGGGTTGTTGTGAGGATAAAATGGAGAAGAGGAGGATATATTAAGCTACTTTGGGTCTCCATCGGTGAGAAGAGTGGGATACTACACCAGTTTGGCGTAGTAGCTAGTAGCGCGGGCTCTAATCTGGGAGAACTGGGTTTGATTCTCCACTCCTCCTCCACATGCAGCTGCTGGGTAACCTTGGGTCAGTCATAAGTTCCTTCAGAGCTGTTCTATCAAGGGTAGTTCTCAAGAGAGCTCTCTCAGCCCCACCTACCTCACAGGGGTTGTTGTGGGGAGGGGAAGGGAAGGGAAAGGAGTTTGTAAGCCGCTCTGAGACTCCTTTGGGTAGTGAAGGGCGGGGTTTAGATCCAGTCTCCTCCTCCTCCTCCTCCTCCTCCTTCTCCTTCTTGCTCTTCTTCTTCATTAAGCAAATAAATAAATATGGGCTGACGTGGAGGGGAGGGGGAAATTGTTGCCGTATCCCACCGTCTTGCTAAGTTCTTCGCTAGTCACAGGTGGATGGCGTGATGCCCTTGGATTCTCATGAGACTGAGTTGCAAACCTGCTCCCAAAATGTAGACATCACCAAATGTTCACCTGGTAAAATGCTGATATGATGTCAGAACTCAACCTTAAAACAAAAGCTGACATTAAAACAAATATTTTAAACATGATGCCAAAATTCAAAATCTAACTCTTTTTGATTGGAGAAATATGTGAAGCTAATGTGAAATTTACTAACTTCTTCTGCCCGTCAGATACTGTCATGTGTGGATTCTGTTAATTAGTACTTTGCTTCATCAGAGAAGCCACCGTTGCACTCTGTTTACCACCACTTGGGACCTAGTGGCAGAGTACAACGGTGTAAACGGCTTTGTAACGGTTAGGGACGGGAGGCAGATGTTCGCCATGTGAACGCCGGTAAGTACACCGGTTGGAATCGTCACCTATTCCGTTACAAATGCCGCATCTGAACGCACTCAGTATGCATTAAGTTCCCCCACTCAGGAGCATGGAAGTCCACGTTCCCCAAAAGACTCAACCCCATAGGAAGATTCTCGTATTGAACAGAGATCATAAGAACTGTCACTACACTGAATTCTGGTTTTCTATTGCAGGTCTTTGATTCCCGTTCTCTTCGGACCGACTCCGTTATTGGAGAATTCCGGGTAATGGTGGTCTTCATTCCATTGTATGATTAAGGAAAGGGACCCACCTTTTTGGCTGGGCTTTAGACATCTAAAAAAACAGTTTAGCACAGTCAGTGCCACATCTAATTGCTTTGCAAGTCGCGGGTGGGCTTCTGCTAGCAACAATAGAACAAGCTTGTGTTGAGCGCTGTGAGAAGTTTATCTAGGGGAGTCGGCTAAGACCGGGGTGGCCAAACTGTGGCTTAGGAGCCGCATGTGGCTCTTTCACACATACTGTGCGGCTCCTGGCAGGGCGGCTGGGGAAGCTAAATGTCATTAGCAAACAAATATCACTGGACAAATAAATATCATTATAAATATCTGCATTTACCGCTTTTGATATTATCTTTGGCTGTCTTGTTTAATGTTAATAAAAAGCAAATTTGCATATTTCCCGGTAAAAACATGTAGTATTTGTCCACGTCTTGTGGCTGCAGTGGCTCAAGTGGTTAAGACGCTGAACTGCAGGCTGTGGAAAGTCTGTAGTTCAGCAGTTTGAGACCTGGGTGCCGCATGACGGAGTGAGCTCCTGTCTCTAGTTCCTACTCCTGCCAACCTAGCAGTTCGAAAGCAAGTAGAGAAATAGGGACCACTTCGGTAGCCAAATTGCTCACTCACAACTTGAATGCCAGTAGCTCACAAAGTAGAATTTTTGCTCACAAGACTCCACAGCTTAGAGGGAACATTGATTGTGAGTGATCTGTAGCCCTCACCTGGAGATTGGCAGCAATTGTTACCCAGGACAAAGTGGCTGGTTTGGAGGGTGTAGTCTATGGCATTCTACCTGTCTGAGGTCCCACCCCTCTGCAAACCCCACCCTCTCCAGGCTCCACCCCTCAAATCCCCAGGAATTTGTCAGCATGTAGTTGGCAACCCCATCTCCTTCCCAGCTAACCATCAACCTACCATTATCTGCCCCTTTGACTTCAGCTGACTTCTGCCCTCCCTTCTGCAGAGCAGTTGTAATTCTGAGTGCTCTCCAGTCCTCACCTGGAGATTGGCAACAATGGTTCCCTATGTGGGACTGACTGGTTTGGAGGGTGGAGTCTATGGCAGTGTACCTGTCTGAGGTCCCACCCCTCCTCAAACCTCACCCTCTTCAGGCTCCATCCCTCAAATCTCCAGGAATTTCCCATCTGGAGTTGGCAACCCTATCAGGACTGGCCCCAATGTGTTTTCTCCCAAAGGCCAAAGTAGGTGACAGGACCAAGCTTAGTTGCCTACCAACAGGCATTGAGGGGAATGTAGGGTTGCCAGCTCTAAGGAGGGAAATACCCGGAGTTTTGGGGGGTGGAGTCTGTAGAGGGCAGCATCTTATTTTGCCTTAAATTGGTTTTGATGTCAGCAGAGTGAGAAAATGCCAGAGGCTCTGGGTGGGTGCCTGTCTTGTCTTCAAGTTTACTTCCCCCCCCCCAGCCTCTGCCTAGGGAAAGCAGCTGTCATCATTCTCCTCTCCCCCTATGAGGTATGTTAAGGTTGAAAGTGTGTGAATGGTCCATAATCCCCCAGGCAGCTTTTAAAACATGATCCTGGGACCTACACACCACCAATTCCAACTGCCTTGCGGGGGGGGGGGAGTATGAGGTGTGGAATGGAGTGAAGTCCAATCAGCTTCCATATGCAAAAGACCTTGAAGGTTCCATATGCAACTGACATTCCAACTGCCTTGCGGGGAGGGGGTTGAGTTTGAGGTGTGGAATGCAGTGAAGTCCAATCAGCTTCCATATGCAAAAGACCTTGAAACACTGGGCGGGACTGCACAAAGCAGCCAGTCAACCCAGCCAGCGTCTTCTGACTGACAGTTCAAGCGTCCATACACTAAAGGAGTGCATTTTAGAACTTTGGCACCCACTATTCAATTATATATAAGAAGAGATAATATCTCCTACATCTGAGTCTCTTGAGCTGCGGTGGCTCAAGTGGTTAAAACGCTGAACTGCAGGCTGTGGAAGGTCAGTAGTTCAGCAGTTCAAGACCCGAGTGTGCCGCATGACGGAGTGAGCTCCTGTCTCTAGTTCCAGCTCCTGCCAACCTAGCAGTTCGAAAGCAAGACATTGCAAGTAGATAAATAGGGACCACTTCAGTGGGAAGGTAACAGCGTTCCGTGCGCCTCGGTGTTTAGTCATGCCGGCCACATGACCACAGAAACGTCTTTGGACAGCGCTGGCTCTTCGGCTTTGAAACGGAGATGAGCACCGCAACCCTAGAGTTGGATTCGACTGGCTTTTGAGCAAGGGAACCTTTACCTTTACCTATATATCACACTATCAAATATAATATCTCCTACATTTGAGTCTACTTTACATTGTTTCCCATCCATTTATATACTCTTGACTGCTTTTTAATAGCGGTTAAGGGTTGAGATTGGCCTTCTTGACTCGCTATATCCAATGCAACTCACATGCACCTGGCTGATTGGCTTTTGGATCTCGTGTTACGATGGGATCTTTTTGTGAGGCACGTGAGAAGGGAGATGGGTGTGGTAATCAGTTGAGGGTCTGGTGTTGGTAGGGTTGCCATTCTTCAGGCGAGGCATGGAAATCGCCGGGAATTACGGCAGGTCTCCAGACGACAGGCATCAGTTCCCCTAGAGCAAATAGCTGTTCTGGAGCGTGGATGCTATGGCATTACAACTTGCTGAGGTCCAGTTTGATGTAGTGGTTTAGGAGCACAGACTCTAATCTGGGAGAACTGGTTTTGATTCCCCGCTCCTCCACGTGCACCTGGCTGAATGACCTTGGGTCAGTCACAAGTTCTCTCAGAGCTGTTCTCTCAAGGGCAGTCCTCGAAAGAGCTCTCTCAGCCCCGCCGACCTTCCAGGGTGTCTGTTGTGGGGAGGGGAAGGGAAAGGAGTTTGTAAGCCGCTCTGAGACTCCTTTGGGTAGTGAAGGGCGGGGTATCAATCCAATCTCTTCCTCCCCCCCCTCGAAATCCTGTCCTCCCCAGGCTCCACCCCCCAAATAGCTAGGAATTCCCCAGTCTGGATTGGGCAACCATAGGTGTTGGGCTGTTGAAGAGCATCTCTGAAGATTTATGAAACCCCACTGGAAAATGTCATAAATGCTTGTTTGTTTGTGGTTGAATTTGCAGATGGACGTTGGGACAATTTACGCCGAACCCAGTGAGTGCCATAATCTTGGAAACGATATGCGTGATATGACACAGGGGAAAGACTGGGACGCTGCATTTTGCTTCTTCTTCTTCCAAACAGTTTAAATGGAGAATTTAAAAAAGGGGGGGGGAGGGAGATGCAGACCTTGAGGCTGGGGGTTGGGGAAGAGAAGGACATTCAAAAAGACAGGTATAAAGTCAAAATGCTTGAAGGACACTCTGGCTGCCAGAGTCGTGTGCAGGGAAAAATTATTGCTGGGGAGGAGGGCAGGGGGCCAGATTTAGACGCAAAGGCAGATTGCGGTACCCAGTAGCAGAAGTGGGGTTCCCAACCTCCAGGTGAGGCCTGGGGCTCTATTGGAATTACAGCTTCTCTCCAGAGGAGTTAGCCATGTTAAGTCTGTTGCTGCAAAACAATAAAAAGCCCAGTAGCACCTTTAGGGCTAACAAACTTTATTGTAGCATAAGCTTTCGAGAAACAGAGCTCTCTTCACCTGAGGTTCAAGACCTGAGTGGGGCATAGTGTCATAGAGTTCACCCTCCAAAGCCAGCTGCTTTATGAGGTTGACAACCCCAATGCTGTGCCTTCTGGGTTTTTTTATATATTGAATGCAGTTATGTTTCACTTACTAATTGGTTATGTGACACCTGCTGCAAATGAAGAAGAAGACGATGACGAAGAGATTGGATTTCTATCCCGCCTTTCACTCAGAGTCTCACAGCGGCTTACAATCTCCTTTCCCTCCCCCTCCTCCTAACAGACACCTTGTGAGGTAGGTGAGGCTGAGAGAGCTCTCCCGAGAACTGCCCTTGAGAGAACAGCTCTGAGAGAACTGTGACTGACCCAAGGTCACACCAACAGCTGCATGTAGAGGCATGGGGAATCAAACCTGGTTCTCCAGATTAGAGTCCGCCGCTCTTATCCGCTTCACCAAGTGAAGAAACTTTCCTGCTGGTGCCTCTTGGGGAGTCTAAACCCTGCTGGTAAAATCAGAGGTTTGGGTGGTAAAGGCTGCTGAACAATGGACTCTGTTTCTTGAAAATTCACCTTCTGTCCTTCCCCCACACTTGGCCAAGGCTGCCTGTCCACTGTTTCGCCTCCTATCAAGGCCAGCAGATAGCAAACCAAAGGAAACAGGATACATTGGGAGCAGTGTTCCCTCTAAGCTGAGTTAGTGTGGGCCAGCTCACCGTTGTTTCGCCTCCGGCTCACACATTTTTGTCTTTGCTCAGGAAGGAGGGTTCCAGAGCAAACTAATTGATGCAGGAGCCAAATCGCTCACTCACAATTTTAATGCCAGTAGCTTACAAAGTAGAATTTTTGCTCACAAGACTCCACAGCTTAGAGGGAGCATTGATTGGGAGGCTGCTTTGGAATGCCCTGGCTCCCCCTCATTGACCATTGCCCCTTTCTAATACAGGATGAAGCCACGTGAGAACTCCTTCTCCACGGTGCTGTCCTCTGGAGCTGTGGTCCCTGACCTGGATCCTGCTGTCAGTGAACGGCTCGCTCCCCTTGAGGAACTGAACTTCCTTATTCTTAGCAAGATTTTTACCCTCCCTTTCTGCCCCCATAGGACCACCAAGGGCGGCTCACAGTTTAAAAGATACATGATAAAATCATGTTTTAAAACCATTAAAATCACACACACACCCAAATCGTGAAAACAATTTAAAACAAATTAAAGTACATACAAAACTTAAAAACTGCAATTAAAGCACTGGGTAGGAACGAAGGATCATTGAAGGAATGGGAAGCAAAGCAAAAGTCTTCACCTGCTGGTGGAAGATGGCAACGGAAGGGGTCAGACGAATCCCCCCGGAGGAGAGAGCTCCAGAGCTTTGGTGCCACTACCAAGAAGGCCCTCTCTGGCGTTGCCACCCGCCTAATCTCAGAAGGTGGGGGCTCCCAAAAACATGTCTTCTGAAGATGACCGCAGTGGTTAGGTATGTTCATAAGGAGTTACCATGTGTGGAAAAACTGGGTTAGGGTGGCCAGCTCTGGGTTGGGAAATACCTGGAGATTTTGGGGGTGGAGCCTTAGGAGGGTGGGGCTCGGGGAGGGGAGGGCTAAGTGGGGCATAATGCCATAGAGTCCATCTTCCAAAGCGGCCATTTTCCCCAGGGGAACTAATCTCTGCCACCTAGAGATCAGCTGTAATCCCAGGAGATCTCCGGCTACCACCTGGAGGTTGGCAACCCTAGGTTAGATGCATATATGGCTAACCTAACTTTAATAAACAAACTTTCTTACTTTCTGCTGTAGTCTCAGTCCTTTCTCTACACCCCCAGTGCTGCCTCCCTCAGTGTTCAGGAGGCCCCCAGGATAGGGTTGCCAAGTCTTACCTGCTGCTGGAGTGGGGGGGGGGCTCCCGGCTTGTTCCTGGAGCCTGCGCCCGC
>NW_015162496.1:139758-142475 GCF_001447785.1 Gekko japonicus
CCCCGAGGCCCGATCTGCCGGGGAACGGGCCTCTGGGGCGGGGGTTTCCCCGCCCCCCGAGGGGACTTGGCAATCCTACCCCAGGAACAGCACTGGACAGCCATTTGGCAGGCCGCAGAAGGAGGGAGAAATCTGCCAAAAAATCCCCCTCCTGCCCCAGTGGAAGTGACCTTGCACCAGCCGTAGTAGAGTATAGGATCCAGCCCCTCAGTATTAGAACACTGGTAATGCATAGGCAGGGCCTACCACATGGGTCCTTCTGAGCTGAGGGTTGCCGGTAGGGGGTGTGCATTTGGCTGAATCTGACCCCCCAAAAATCTGAAAAATACCTTATCGGTATTTCGTGCTGTTGAAATATGGCTTGTGTCTGGGGGTGGGGTGGAGGGTTGTACAGCCACTGGGTGGCCTTGCAGGGAGACGTCCCTTCTGGGAACACCCCTGTATCTCCCAGGGCACAATCCATTGTGCAAGCCCCAGTAAACTGATTGGGGGTCCCCAGTTGCTCCCAAGGCCCCTCTCCGCTCTCAGGAGCCCTTCTCACCTCCTTTGCAGTTGGAGAAAAAGGAAGCCGCCGAAGACAAGGAAGACGTCGAGGGCAACATTCTCCGGCCGACCGGGGTGTGCCTCCGAGGAGCCCACTTCTCCCTCCGAATTTACAGAGCCGAAGACTTGCCCCAGAGTGAGTATGTCGGACGGGAAGGGGGGAGGGGGGAGGCCCGCAGGGGAAAATTTCAGGGACCAAGCAAAGGGCAAAGGAGGCCCTCTGGATTGTCTGTGGAAGAATGCCGCATAACAGGGCTATTTTTGGGCAGGAACGGACCTTAGGTTAGATGCATATATGGGTGACCTAACTTGAATAAACAAACTTTCTTTATTAAAACAATTTAAAACAGATGGAGACAAAAAAATTCAGGATTCCTGAATATTTACCCCATAGAGTATAATGGAGCCCCACAGGATATAATGGAGCTGAAAAATTCAGGATTCCCGAATATTTACCGAATCCCATACCAGTATTGGGATTCAGGAATATCGGGAAATACCAATATTTTGGGGGTTCAGCATACCCGAACCTGAAAAATACCAGTGTTTTTTTTTTCTGCACACCCCTAGTCGCCTGCTATCTTGCTTGATTTCAACCACTGAAAGGGCCACAGCCGATAGAGTTATAACTGTTTGTGTGCAAGTTCTACAAAAAAAGCCCTGCACATACTTATGGGTCTGTTACAACACAGGAGGATACATTCGTGCAGCGCATCTGTTGCAGAAGGACTACAAGGGTTTTTCTCCTTGCTATGCAAGAGAAGTGGACTCCTGAGAGAAAACAGCTTTGCAAAAAGGGAGGGAAGGCGGCACGCAGAAGCTAAGCGGGGTCGGTATTTGGATGGACTACCAGGGGGACCAACACTGCAGAGGAAGGCAATGGCCAACCAGGGCCTGTCTGTGGCTCAGTGGTAGACCTTCTGCTTGGCATCACTTCCGGTGATGTCAGGGGGCACGGCATATGCTAACAAGCTATTATGCTAATAGCCTATAGCAGTGGTGGCGAACCTATGGCACGGGGGCCAGAGGTGGCACTCAGAGCCCTCTCTGTGGGCACGCGTGCCATCATCCCAGCCAGGCCCAGACCGTCATTAAAGTGTCGAATTCTCGGCCAAATAATTTTAAGTAAATGACAGCATTTGGGATTGCTTTCCTTACTTTGTTTGGATCATCTTAAGTTAATGTATGTATGAGTTGTTTTTTCTAAAGTAAAACCTCAGTATTCAGGTTAAATTGCCGTGTTGGCACTTCGCGAGAAATAAGTGGGTTTTAGGTCGCAGTTTGGGCACTCGGTCTCTAAAAGGTTCGCCATCACTGGCCTGTGAGGTATGCTAATGAGCTCCTGCAGCTCTTTTTCTACGAAATGACCCCTGGTTAAGACTAACGGAAAAGACGCGGGGATGGGAGGTATACTGGTTTCAAAGGAGTACCCTGATGGCACGTAGCCAATGAAGGCATTCGGAGGAGCCTGCCAGAAGTAACGGGACCCCGGCCACGTGATAGTTCTCAGGGAAAGTGTCACAGCTAGGCACCCAAGGTCAGGCACATAAAACACATAGGTAACAGAGTCCGTGCGCCTTGGTGTTTAGTCATGCCGGCCACATGACCGTGGAAACGTCTTCGGACAGCGCTGGCTCTTCGGCTTTGAAACGGAGATGAGCACCACAACCCTAGAGTCGGATCCGACTGGCTTTCGAGCACGGGAACCTTTCCCTTTCCCTAACAGAGTATTGTCAGGCAGTAAGAAACGAAAGTTACAATACCAGGCAGTGGTGGCTCGCTCCCTGACATCCCCCACCGTGGAGGATAGGGAGTGTTTAGCTTCGGTGACCCCTCCTCCCCCTTTGTGACTCCTAGCCCCCCAGTTCAGTTTCGTGCAAGAACTGTTTCCTGTTACCATGGCAGAAGGGTTGAGGGTCAGAGCCACTTGTGGATTTTTCCCGTGGCTCCTCACCTGCAAAAAGCCAGTTTGGTGTCGTGGTTGAGTGCGCGGACTCTAATCTGGGAGAACCGGGTTTGATTCCCCCACTCCTCCACTCGCAGCTGCTGGATGACCTTGGGCAAGCCATAGTTCTGACAAGAGCTGTCATTGGAAAAGAGCCGTTCCTGTCAGAGCTCTCTCAGCCCCACCTCCCTCCCAGGGTGTCTGTTGTGGGGAGGGGAAGGGGAAAGAG
>NW_015162496.1:142560-167558 GCF_001447785.1 Gekko japonicus
CCACAAGCAGCAGACGAGAGGCGCTGAGCACCCTCAAGACAGGCAGCCTTCCATGAAGATAGCTAGGGACGGTTGCTCTGCTGGTCTGCAGTAGACCAACTTGGTGTCGTAGTGAAATGCGCGGACTCTAATCTGGGAGAACCGGGTTTGGTTCCCCACTCCTCCACTTGCAGCTGCTGGATGACCTTGGGCAAGCTGTAGTTCTGTCAGAGCTGTCCTTGGAAAAGAGCCGTTCCTGTCAGAGCTCTCTCAGCCCCACCTCCCTCCCCGGGTGTCTGTTGTGGGGAGGGGAAGGGAAAGGAGTTTGTAAGCCCCTCTGAGACTCTGAATGAGGGGTGGGGTATAAATCCAATCTCCTCCTCCTCCTCCTCCTCCTCCTCCTCCTCCGCCTCTTCTTCTTCCTGAGTGGGGCTGAAGAGGAAGTCCGGCGACCCCAGAACAATCGGCAGAAAGAGACCGCCCAGACGGCTTCCTCTCAGCCCTCATCTTCCAAAGTCCCAAGAATGCTCAGGGAGGGTGCAAGAGGCCAGCCAGTACCCACGAACCCTTCACCACCATTTGCACAAGCAGCAGACGAGAGGCGCTGGGCACACTCAAGACAGGCAGCCTTCCATGAAGATAGCTAGGGACGGTTGCTCTGCTGGTCTGCAGTAGACCAACTTGGTGTCGTAGTGAAATGCGCGGACTCTAATCTGGGAGAACCGGGTTTGGTTCCCCACTCCTCCACTTGCAGCTGCTGGATGACCTTGGGCAAGCTGTAGTTCTGTCAGAGCTGTCCTTGGAAAAGAGCAGTTTCTATTAGAGCTCTCTCAGCCCCACCGACCTCACAGGGTGTCTGTTGTGGGGAGGGGAAGGAAAAGGAATTTGGAAGCCACTCTGAGACACCTTTGTATTGAAGGGCGGGGTATAAATCCAATCTCTTCTCTTCTTCTTCTTCTTTGCTGACCGTCCTCTGATTTCTGCTCCTTTCCAGTGGACGATGCCATCCTGGACGGTGTCAGACAGATCTTTGGCTTTGACAGCAACAAGAAGAATTTGGTGGATCCTTTTGTGGAAGTTACCTTTGCTGGCAAGACGGTAAGACGAATCTCCTTCGGGAAGAGCGGGGGCGGGGCGGCAAGCCCGTGTCTCCTTCACAAAGGCTGGGGGGCTGGGCGAGGGGTGCCCTCAGTCAGCTGGTTGGCTTCTGTCATCGGGTTAGAGGCCCTGGTGGGCTAGAGCCCCCTGTCTAGCATGCAGGAGTTCCCAGGCTCAAGCCCTGGTACCAGTAGTCAAGAAGAGGGGTTGGGAAAGGCCTCAGATCGTGGAGACAGTACCAGGTTGGGTGGATCAACGCCAGAAGTTCACAGGTGCTCTGCTGATCATCAGCATCTTTTGGGAGCCGGTTTGGTGTAGCGGTTAGCAACGTGGACGCTAATCTGGGAGAACTGGGTTTGATTCCCCACTCCTCCACAAGCATCTGCCGGGTGACCTTGGGTGTGTTAAAAGCTCTCTCAGAGCTGTTCTCTCTCAAGAGCAGTCGTTGAAAGAGCTCTCTCAGCACCGCCTACCTCGCAGGGTGTCTGTTGTGGGGAGGGGAAGGGAAAGGAGATTGTAAGCCGCCATGAGACTCCGAGTGAAGGGCGGGGTGTAAACCCAATCTCCTCTTCTCTTCTTCTTACAAGAGGCTGCGCTGTCCCTAGGCACGGGCCGTCTGCATCCCAAGTGCCACTAACGTCTGATTTAGTCTCTGTGTCTAACCCTTTTGTCCGGAGGGGGTGGTCGACAGTGACGCCGTGCCCTTCTTTTCTTCTCCCAGTTCTGCAGCAAGGTCCTGGAGAAGACGGCCAACCCTCAGTGGAACCAAAGCATCACCCTACCAGCCATGGTGAGCCACAGGGGTTAGCATCCTGGGGGGGCTCTCCTGTCGGTTCTCTGCTCTGAGCTGCTCCCACTGGGGGAGGGGACCGTGGCTCAGTGGCAGAGCCTCTGCTTGGCGTGCAGGAGGTCCCAGGTTCAATCCCCGGCAGCCTCTCCAGTTAAAAGGACCAGGGAGTAGGGGATGTGGAAGGGCTCTGTGCCTGAGACCCTGGAGAGCTGCTGCCAGTCCGTGTTGGCAATACTGGCCCTGAAGGAACAAAGGTCTGGTGCAGTAGAAGGCAGCTTCCTCTGTTCACTGGACTTTTCTCCCCTCCCCCTCTTCCTAGTTTCCTTCCATGTGTGAGAAGATGAGGATCCGGGTCATTGACTGGTGAGTTAGGAATGAAGTCAATCAATCCATCAACCAACCAGCCAGCCAACCAACCAAACCAACCAAACCAACCAACCAACCAACCAACCAACCAAAAACGCTTGTCTTTGTTTCAGGGACCGCGTGACCCACAATGACGTCGTTGGCACCAGTCACCTGTGCATGTCTCAGATCTCGGCCCCAGGAGGGGAGCTGGAAGGTACTGCTGTCATGAGGCCGGGGCCCTCAGAAAATATGGGGGGGGGGATACCAGGCACAGGGGGTGGGGGCTTCCATGGCCAGCAAGGGTTTGTTTCTGAGACCCTTGAAAAAAAGCCCGAGCAGGTGGTTTTCCTGGGGTCAGGGCAAGGAGGGCGACCTTCTTCCACCCCCCCTTTAATCCCCCTTGAAAACTTGACCAGCACTGGCTGTTCCTCAGGGGTCTGACGTGCACCCAGCCCCACTGGTCCCCGATGCAACTGAGCTTCCAAGCTCCGGGGCAGGCGTGGAGACCAATGTTCCCTCTAAGCTGAGTTAGTGTGAGCTACCACAGGTTTTTAGCCTCCAGCTCACAGATTTCTGTCTTAGCTCAGGATGGATGGCTCTAGAGCAAACTCATTTATGCAGTAGCCAAATGGCTCGCTCACCCCTTTATTGCCAGTAGCTCACCAAGTCTGATTTTTGCTCACAAGACTCTACAGCTTAGAGGGAGCATTGGTGGAGACCTCCTGGAATAACAGCTGATCTTCTGGGGCCAGAGGTCAGTTCCCTCCCCGGAGCAAACGCCCGCTCTGGAGGGCGGACTCTATGGCATTGTACCCGGCTGAAATATTTCCCCTTCTCAAACCTCGCCCACTCTTGGCTCCACCCCCAAATCTCCAGGTATTTCTCCAAGAGGCGGCTGGCAACCTTGGCCATCCCGGCAGGGGGATTTGCTGTGCCATTTTGTGCCTGAATGGGGCTGCGGTGGCTCAGGTGGTTTATTTACCGGAAGGTCGCTAGTTCGGCCGTTCGAGACCCGAGTGCCACGTGACGGAGTGAGCTCCCGTCTCTGGCCTCAGCTCCTGCCAGCCTAGCAGTTCGGAAGCAAGAAATTGCAAGTAGATAAATAGGTACAGCTGCGGTAGGAAGGTGGCAGCATTCCGTGCGCATCGGCGTCTAGTCATGCCGGCCACATGACCATGGGAACGTCTTTGGACAGCGCCGGCTCTTCGGCTTGGAAACGGAGATGGGCACTGCAACCCTAGAGTCGGATTCGACTGGCTTTCGAGCAAGGGAAACCTTTACCTTTTTACCTTTTTTCCTGAAGAGAGAATTGCTCCACACTTCTCTCTTTCTCGTCCCCCCAATGTTTCTAACGCCAAATGTACAGATTTCGGAGTTTTCTTTTGCTGACAGATCCATTTCAGGTGGTTTCTGCAGCTGCATATTCTCCCTCCTTTCTGCTTGACCTGGCCCTTGCAAAAGAATCACGGATCCTCTCTGGGCATTTCCAGTTGCAGTGTGCATGTTTGTAGTTGGGAATTTCTGATGGTGTGCTTCCCCCATTCGTCATCTCTCCCCCCCCCCCCCCCCCCCAGCTATCCTTTTACTCCTACCTCCCCATTGTGTCCAGAGGGTGAGGCCACAAATACCTTTGCCTAATCTGAAAGCGTACTAGAAGGATCCTCCTTTTGGAAGTGTTATGTATTGGGACTGAAACATTGCAGGACTGTGCGGCCAGAGACAGGGTGAGCTTGGAGCCGAATAACAGTAGACCAACAGGATTTTGGCAGGAACCAATTAAGGTGTAGGACGGTGCTGCCAGAGACAGGGTGAGCTTGGAGCCGGATAACAATAGACCAACAGGATTCTGGCAGGAACCAATTAAGGTGTAGGACGGTGCTGCCAGAGACAGGGTGAGCTTGGAGCCGGATAACAATAGACCAACAGGATTCTGGCAGGGACCAATCAAGGTGTAGGACTGTGGGGCCAGAGACAGGGTGAGCTTGGAGCCGAATAGCAATAGACCGACAGGATTCTGGCAGGAACCAATTAAGGTGTAGGACGGTGCTGCCAGAGACAGGGTGAGCTTGGAGCTGAATAACAATAGACCAACAGGATTCTGGCAGGAACCGTTCAAGGTGTAGGACGGTGCTGCCAGAGACAGGGTGAGCTTGGAGCCGAATAACAACAGACCAACAGGATTCTGGCAGGAACCAATCAAGGTGTAGGATGGTATTGCCAGAGACAGGGTGAGCTTGGAGCCGAATAACAATAGACTGACAGTAACAAATTATGATGTAAAGTTTTGTAAATAGCCTGTTGTTGGGAGTGGGGTGTGTTGGGGTGTGCCCATTGCAGGCAATATAACTGAGCTGAGCCAGGCTTGTTCTGGCTGAAATCACTGAATAAAGTAGGGCTGATCACCAGACTGGGAGTCTGTTCACCCACGGAACCCACTATTTAACAGAAAGGAAGAGCAGAAGAGAGATCGGAACAAGAGCTTTGTCCCCTGTTTCAGACCTGATCCTGTCCAGCCTCTCCTTGGAGTCTCTTGCCTGGTCTTCTTAGAGCTTGAGAATCTCCCCGAATTGTTAAACAACTGCTCAGCTGGTGGAAGTTCGGTCACGTGGGAGGGTTTTCCCATCTTAAGAGACTGGTGGGCTACCATGCGACAGATGCTTCCAGTGACCACCTAAAGGTAAAGGTTCCCTTGCTCGAAAGCCAGTCGAGTCCGACTCTAGGGTTGCGGTGCTCCTCTCCGTTTCCAAGCCGAAGAGCCAGCGCTGTCCAAAGACATTTCCGTGGTCATGTGGCCGGCATGACTAAACACCAAGGCGCACGGAACGCCGTTACCTTCCCACCGAAGTGGTACCTATTTATCTACTTGCAATTTCTTGCTTTCAAACTGGTAGGTTGGCAGGAGCTGGAAGTAGAGACGGGAGCTCACTCCGTCATGCGGCACACTCGGGTCTCGAACTGCCGAACTACCGGCCTTCCACAGCCTGCAGTTCAGCGTCTTAACCACTTGAGCCACCGCAGCTCCTAGTGACCAGCTACCATGCAATAAATGTAACAGTCGTCTGAGTTAGTTGGTCCTGTCCTGGAGCACGAGGCTTGGAGCCTCACTGGAAGTCCGGTCTTCCTTTTAATCCTCCGGCCCTTGGTCTAGAGCTCTTCAGTTTGGTGTCGTGGTGAAGTGCGCGGCCTCTAATCTGGGAGAACTGGGTTTGATTCCCCCACTCCTCCACTCGCAGCTGCTGGGTGACCTTGGGCAAGCCGTAGTTCTGTCAGGGCAGTGTCTGTCAGAGCTCTCTCAGCCCCGCCTACCTCGCAGGGTGTCTGTTGTGGGGAGGGGAAGGGAAGGGAGTTTGTGAGCCGCTCTGAGACTCCTTTGGGTAGTGAAGGGCGGGGTATAAATCCAATCTCCTCTTCTCTTCTTCTTCTTCCCTTGAGAGCCAGTTTGGTGTAGTGGTTAATGCGCGGACTCTAATCTGGGAGAACCGGGTTTGATTCCCCACTCCTCCACTTGCACCTGCTGGATGACCTTGGGCAAGCCGTAGTTCTGTCAGAGCTGTCCTTGAGAAAGAGCCGTTTCTGTCAAGAGCTCTCTCAACCCCACCTACCTCACAGGGTGTCTGTTGTGGGGAGGGGGAGGGAAAGGAGTTTATGAGCCACTCTGAGACTCCTTTGGGTAGTGAAGGGCGGGGTAGAAATCCAATCTCCTCTTCTGTTCTCCTCCTCCTCCTGTGTTGTCTTGTCTCCAAGCTGGGCTGACACTCCGCCTCGGCCCTGCAGACCTCGACTTCCTCCTTTAACTCTTTCTCCTGTTTCTCTGTGCCTCAGATGAGTCCCCCGCCCTTGTGAAGCTTCCCAAAGCAAGCAACAGTACGTTCCTTGGCATGCGGTTGCACCTTCTAGCTCTTCCTCACACACACACACATCGAAAACATCTTCCCCTCTTCCCGGTATTATTATTTGGTGCCTGTTGAGAATGTAGACCAGTGTGTGGCTCTGGCCACTGGCTTGTCCAAAGGATCCAGCTGGGAGACTTGGCTTCCCTCCGCCCCCCTGTCTGCACACCGTGCATGGGTGTTCCTGGTGTGTGTGTGGGAGAAATCTCTGGGTGATGGCTGCATGTGATGAACCGGATCTGGTTTTTGAAGAGTGCTTTATCTGAACTGGGCTTGAGTCTTTGTTTGCTTGTGAGGTTGGCAGGTGGAGACGAGAAGAAGGGGCCAAGTGAGGGGAAACGGGGGGACTCTCCTAGATTTGCTGTTCCAGCAGTTAGGGCTGCTTAATTTGTTTAAGAGAGCCAGTGTGGTGTGGTGGTTAGGAGCGCAGACTCTAATCTGGGAGAACCGGGTTTGAGTCCCAACTCCTCCATGTGCAGCTGCTGGGCGACCTTGGTTCAGTCACCAGTTCTCTCAGAGCTCTCTCAGCCCCACCTACCTCACAGGGTGTGTGTTGTGGGGAGAGGAAGGGAAAGGAGATTGTGAGCCGCTCTGAGACTCTGAGTGAAGGGCGGGGTATGAACCCAATCTCTTCTTCTTCTCCTCTCTTATTTATTTTATTTTATTTATTTAATTTGTATCCCACCTTCCCCGCCAAGGTAGGCTCAGGGCACAGCTCACAGAAAGTATATATGTATGTATGTATATATATATACATACATATATATACACACAGGAGCTGCGGTGGCTCAAGTGGTTAAGACGCTGAACTGCAGGCTGTGGAAGGTCGATAGTTCAGCAGTTCGAGACCCAAGTGCCGCATGACGGAGTGAGCTCCCGTCTCTGGCCCCAGCTCCTGCCAACCTAGCAGTTCGAAAGCAAGAAATTGCAAGTAGATCAATCGGTCCCCCTTCGCACACACACACACACACACACACACACACACACACACACACACACATGTAAAACAGCAAAATAGTTAAAACAGAATATTTCATTAGGTAAAATCACAACATATAAAATCATATAAGTGCCAGTAAACATAAATATTGATAAATATTAGTAAATATTTATAAGTGATGGCGGTATACTCTCAGCTTCCAGACGGTCATTGCTACCACAGTCTGGGCTGTTCTCTCAGCTTGTGCCCCAGTTTTTTGCCCATTTTATATGTTTAATTTCAAATAAAATCTTAAAAAAGAAAATGACGGCTAACAATTTAAAACGTGCAGGATAAAATTGCATTATAAAACCACTAAAATTAACCCCCTCCCTAACATACATCATTAAAATAATTTTGAAAAGAGTTAGAAAGAGAATTAAAATACATCTCTGTGTGCAAAGTGCCGTCACGTTGCAGCCGGCTTACGGCCACCCCAGCAAGGGGCTTTCAAGGCAAAGGAGAAGCAGAGGTGGTTGGCCGTGGCCTCCCTCCGCAGAGCCTTCCTTGGTGGTCTCCCTTCCAAATACCGACTCTCCTTAGCTTTTGAGATCTGACACGATCGGGCAACACCATGCCTCCTTCCCTTAAAATACATACAAAATAGTTAAAATACATTTTTTGTTGTTCAGTCGCACAGTTGAGTACGACTCTTTGCGACCCCACGGACCACATCACGCCAGGACCTCCTGTCTTCCGCCGTCCTCCGGAGTTTACTGAATTTCATGTTCGTTGCATCTATGACACTGTCTGACCATCTCATCCTTTGCCGTCCCCTTCTTTTTCCTTCAATCTTTCCCAGCATCAGGGTCTTCTCCAGCGAGTGCTCCCTTCTCATTGGGTGGCCAAAATATTTGAGCTTCAGTTTCATTATCTGGCCTTCCAGGGAGCAGTCATGGTTGATTTCTTTTAGGATTGACTGATTTGAGCTCCTTGCAGTCCAAGGGACTCTCAAGAGCCTTCTCCAGCACCAAATACATACAAAACATGAAAACACTGGTTAGTAGGAAGGAATCATTGAGGGAATGCCAAACAAAACTTTTATATGTCCAGTATTTTCTCAGTTTATTTTCTTAATCAGTTTCCCATTCAGAAAGCATAAATGCCGGACCATCCAGTTCAAACCCGAACACCAGGCAACCCTGGAAGCGTCATGTGTTCATGTGACAACTATGACTAAAAGACTGCACTCTTTTGAGGATGCATGCAAGCAAACCTTTGCAACAATCAGGACAAGCCCGTAACCCATAAGTGCGGGTCTCTGCCCCGCAAACCTGACCTGGAAGCTTTTATAGGCACCAGGGAGTATCACATGACTCAACCTGGCCTATAGATGCAAAGAGCTTTCCTTGCTGGTCTCCCTGAATATTCCTCCTTTGGCCACAGGAGGGCAGTGGTGCTCGGGCTGAATCCCCAGGCACAGAGGTGGAATAAATTTGTTCTTGGAAACTCTCCTCAAAATTATCCTTGGTGAATTTTGTTGGCCAGTATCCTCCACATTTTCTGTGACCACTGCTTCCTCTAAGCTGAGTTAGTGTGAGCTAGCCCACAGTTTTTTAGCCTCCGGCTCACACATCTTTGTCTTCGCTCAGGAAGGACGGCTCCAGAGCAAACTGATGCCGTCGCCAAAGCGCTCGCTCACAACTTTAATGCCAGTGGCTCACAGAGTAGCATTTTTGTTCACAAGACTCCACAGCTTAGAGGGAGCATTGTCTGTGACTGCTGAAATATTTCCCAAAGAGTCTTTGAAAACTGAATATTTGTAATTTGACTTTAATGATATTTGAATTCAGTCATTGATACCTGTTGGTTGACATTTCCATGTGTGGATCATATTTGATTTTAAAAATGCACTTGTTGCTTTTATCCCAGACAGTTTGGTGCAGTGGTTAAGTGCACGGACTCTAGTCTGGGAGAACTGGGTTTGATTTCCCCACGCCTCCACTTGCAGCTGCTGGATGACCTTGGGCAGGGGTCTTGTTGTAGAAAAAGAGCTGCCGGAGCTCATTAGCATAACTCATTAGCATAACTTATTTGCATATGCCACGCCCCCTGACATCACCGGAAGTGACAGAAGGCCACACCCCCTGACATCACCGGAAGTGTGTCAGAAGGCCCGGCTACTTACCCTCCTGCTTCATCCTCATTCCCAAACAAAATGAGGATCGAAGCAGAGGGCGGGGTAAAGAAGGGGCGGGGCTTCACCACGTGACCGCCCCGCCCCCTAGAGGTTCTCTTCCGGAGCTCCGTACCTGAGAGCTCCCCCCCGACTAGAGCCCTGACCTTGGGCAAGCCGTAGTTCTGTCAGAGCTGTTCTTGAAAAAGAACAGTTTCTGTCAGAGCTCTCTCAGCCCCACCTACTTCACAGGGTGTCTGTTGTGGGGAGGGGAAGGGGAAGGAGTCTGTGAGCCGCTCTGAGACACCTTTGGGTAGTGAAGGGCAGGGTATAAATCCAATCTCTTCTTCTTCTTCTTCTTTTCCAGCATCAGGGTCCCAGTTTGGTGTAGTGGTGAAGTGCGCAGCCTCTAATCTGGGAGAGCCGGGTTTGATTTCCCCACACCTCCACTTGCAGCTGCTGGATGACCTTGGGCAAGCCGTAGTTCTGATAAGAGCTGTCCTTGAAAAATAGCAGTTTCTGTCAGAGCTCTCTCAGCCCCACCTGCCTCACAGGGTGTGCCTGTTGTGGGGAGGGGAAGGGAAAGGAGTCTGTGAGCCGCTCTGAGACACCTTTGGGTAGTGAAGGGCTAGAGGGTATAAGTCCAATCTCCTCCTCCTCCTGAAGGGTCACCATATGTCGGCTGCAACTTGACAGTGCCACCCACCACCAGCATGGCTGGCGATGCACTTCAGAACCGTGCAAGTTGACTTCCCCCTGTCCTTCACATTGAGGGAACCCCAGAGAAGACCCCAGGAGATAGTTTTAAAATCACCATGCCATTTAATATTAGAATAGACAGGTGAAACAAAATAGCATGGACGACTTCAAGAGGGAATTAGATAAGCATATGGAGCAGAGGTCCATCAGTGGCTATAAGCCACAAAGTATAGATAGGAACTCTGGGGCAGGTGATGCTCTGTCTTCTTGGTGCTTGGGGGGGGGGCAACAATGGGAGGGCTTCTGGAGTTCTGGCCCCACTGCTGGACCTCCTGATGGCACCTGGTATTTTTGGCCACTGTGTGACACAGAGTGTTCGATTGCATGGATTTTCTGCTAGTGTGTTGATAAACTACCTCCATAGTCTCAAGATAATTCTCTCTCTCTCTCTCTCTCTCTCTCTCTCTCTCTCTCTCTCTCTCGTGTTCCCTTCAGTTGACGACAGTTTGGGTTTCCTGCCGACTTTCGGTCCGTGTTTCATAAACCTGTACGGCAGCCCGAGAGAGTTCACGGGATTTCCAGACCCCTACGAGGAGCTGAACACGGGCAAGGTAAAGTGACTGCCTTCGAAGCTCCATTTGTGGCCAAGGGGACTGACCGCTGCTGTTCTCTGGCCCAGCCCGGCCTTCGCGTTGCTGATTTCCATAACCTTGAGAGGGATGGTCTGTGGTCAGATGGTGAACTATTGCGAGGCTGCGACGTTTCAAGGAGAAGGCAGCCGCCTCACAGGTTCGAGGGGCGTCTCTCACATGCTGGCTGCGCTTCGGGGGGCAGAGTTCCCCCCAGGCCCGATTCCGCGGCGGTGGAAATCGGGCCTCCAAAGTGGGGGTTTACCCGCCCCCCTGGCCCACTTGGCAACCCTAGTCCAGTGGAGCCTGAGTGGTGGGTGTTGCCTTCTGACACACTTCCGGTGAGGTCAGGGGGTGTGGCCTATGCAAATGAGTTATGCGAATGAGCTCCTGCACCTCTTTTTCTACGAAATGACCCCTGCTGAGACCCCTCCCCTCCCCAAACCCCGCCCTCTTCTGGCTCCCCCCCCCAAAAAAAAATCTCCAGGAATTTCCCAACCCAGAGCTGGTAGCATTAACCCCAAAACGTGTACGATGCGTAGTGTCCTCTAACAGTACCGTCTGCTTGTGTTGTCCCAAAGGGAGAGGGTGTTGCCTATCGGGGGCGGCTGCTGGTAGAACTGGAGACCAAGCTGGTGGATCACGTGGAGCAGAAGGTGGAAGACATCTCTGCCGATGACATTCTGCTGGCGGAGGTAATGGGTCATTCCAGCAGCCTTTCCTTGGGCACGCTCCGTTCTCCTCCTCCGTTCATAATCCTCAGAGTCCGTTCACAGACAGGACCCCTTCAGAGATCGTGAAGTGGTCGTGTTTGGCTGTCATTGTCGGCACTGCCTACTTGTGTCCTGCCCGGCTCTGGTCGATCCAGTTTTTTTGTGTTGCAAGCCATACCCAGGAGGAGTCAAATCAACCCGCTGGTCCACATGGTGGAGCCAGTGCGGTGAAGAAACGGTTGAATATAGTGGGCAACTGTCGTCTGTGGAATCCATAAGGGCTCACACATTCTTCTTTCATCCCTAAAGAGTTTCAGAGTGTAGCCACATTGGTCTGCAGTAGAATCATAGAATCATAGAGCTGGAAGGGACCTCCAGGGTCATCTAGTCCAACCCGCTGCACAATGCAGGAAATTCACAAATACCTCCCCCCCACAGACACCCTCAGTGACCCCTGTTCCACACCCAGAAGGTGACCAAAAAACCTCTAGGATCCCTGGCCAAACTGGCCTGGAGAAAAATTGATTCCCTGCCCTGACCCGACCCCAATGTGGCGATCAGCATTTCCCTGGGCGTGTAAGAAAGGGCCACGAGAACTAAGAACATTTGTTAGTTATTTAATTATGTAGACATTCTTACCCTGCTCTTCTTACTCCCAGTGGCCTACATCATCATTCCCCCCTCCCACATTTTATTGCCACCATTAATTACCCTGTGAGATAGGTTAGGCTGAGAGTGTGTGACTGGCCCAAGGTCACCCAGCGGGCTTCCATGGCAGAATTGGAGGGGGGGGCTGTGGCTTGGTGGTAGCCACATTGGTCTGCAATAGAATCATAGAGTTGGAAGGGACCTCTGGGGTCATCTAGTCTAGCCCCCTGCACAATGCAGGAAATTCACAAACACCTCCCTCTCCACATCCGCAGTGACCGCTGTTCCATGCCCAGAAGATGACAAAGAAACCCCTCTAAGATCTCAAGCCAAAGTGGTCCGGAGAAAAATGGCTTCCTGACCCGGAAATGGCGATCGGCATTTCCCTGGGCATGTAAGAAAGGGCCACAAGAACTAAGCCCTGAGGCAACCCTTCCTGCCCTCCCTTTTCATGATCTGCCTGAGTTCACAGAATCCACATGGCTGTCCGATGGGGCCATCTAAGCCTCTGCTTGAAAACCTCCCAAGCAGGAGAGCCCCCCACCTCCCGAGGAAGCTTGTCCCACTGAGGAACCGCTCTAACTGGTCAGGAAGTTCTTCCTCATGTTTAGCCGGAAACTCTTCTGATTTAATTTAAACTCGTTGCTTCTGGCCTGACCTTCTGGGGCAACAGAAGACAGTAGGTCAGCTAGATTCAAGTCCAGCAGGACCAATAGCTTTAACCTGGATAGTACAGGCTGGCCTGATCGCGTTAGATCTGGGAAGCTAAGCGGGGTTGTCTCTGGTTAGCATTTGGGTGGGAGACCCCCAAGGAAGGCCAGGGTCTCTCTGCAGAGGCAGGCGACGGCAAACCCCCTCTGAATGTCTCATGCCCTGAAAATCCCCGCAGGGTTGCCGTAAGTCGGCTGCAACGTGACGGCACTTTCCACATCGCAGCACCTTAGAGGCCAACGAGATTTCCGAGGGTCAAAGGTCTGATGAAAGGAGCCTTGACGCTTGAGAGCTCATACCCTGCAAAGCTTGCTGGTCGCTGTTGTGGTTGTTCAGTCGCACAGTCGAGTCCGACTCTTCGCGACCCCCACGGACCACATCACGCCAGGCCCTCCTGTCTTCCGCCGTCCTCCGGAGTTTGCTGAATTCCATGTTCATTGCCTCGATGACACTGTCTGACCATCTCGTCTTTTGCCGTCCCCTTCTTCTTCTTCTTCTTCTTTTTTTTGAGCCCCCGGAGGGGAAAAACTACATATAAGGGAGAAAGTAAAGAACCCACTACTGACTAAAAACCCAAGAGAGGAGATCCTCCAACTAGCTTTTTTGCATCCAAACTTTTCATCTTTGTACTTCTTATGAACTGTGTCAAACTTTTAGAACTTTTAACCCTCCCCATTTACATTTAATTGCCCAATAACAGTGCCCCCCCTCATCCCCTGGAACCAAAGTTCTCAAAAGCACAATTCAGAGTCCTTCAGCCTTTACTTCTTCTCTCTTTTCCGCAGTTTGTAGGACTTTTCGGGGCTGCTGCCCCCTGCTCAGATAAAGAGTCCTCGCCAGATGAACCAGTTTCCAGCTCACCGCTGGACCTATCGTCCTCTTCTTTTTTCTCGTCCTCTGACCTTCCCAGCTGCTCCTTTAAAAATTCTTGAGCTTTAAGAACAGAGTATCTTTACCTTCTTCTCTTTAATCTTAAATGTTACTACTTCTGGAAATAGCCATTTGTATCCAATTGAATTTGTTTGGAGGAAGAGCACAAGTTCTTTGTATTTCTTTCTACGTTGCCTTACTTCAAATGGAATATCCTTTAGCGTTCTGACAGCATTCTCCCCCACCTTCGGGGGTGTCACAGCCACTGCTTTCAGGATAGCATTCCTGACGTGCCTCTTCGAGAATCTTACTACAATTTCCCCAGGCGGATTATTTTTCTTTATATATCCTGAATATGACCACATCCATGTCTTTGAGTAACAATTCCGCCTTTATATCTGTTACTGGGGCAAATAGCTCACTCATAAGTTCTTTAAGATTCTCTCCTCTATTCTCTGGCACCCCTTGGAAGCGCAGGACCATGTTGGCCTTATCCATTTGCACTTGCAGCATCTGATCTTCCAAAGAAACAGTTTTCTTTTCCAATTTTCGCACTTTCTTCCTCACTTTCTGCGTTGTCTCAGCCATTTCCTTTATTTTCTCAGCATCCTGCTTCATTACTTGGATCAAGTTCGTTATTTGCGTTTGTTGTGCAGTGATGCTTGTTGTTACAACTGACAGCTGATTTTGTTGCGCAGTAATATTCGTTGTTACCACGGACATCTGCTCTTTAAAGGCATTCCAGTAGAGGGCGCGTGACCTTAGCCATTGCCTTCGTCGTCTCACTGGTCATTTCCGGCTTCGGGGACTCTGGTTTCGTTTTTAAAAATTTCTCTTTGTCTCTGTCCCTCTTCCCCGCCATCTTTTTCCTGTTTGTTTACTTTCGCGAAAATTTTTTAAAGTCTCTGAATATGCGCTTGACTGTATAGCTCGAATGGGTGAGTACATCTGGGCAATTGCACGTTTATACTTCCGCTCCCCCCCCTTTCGCACAATGATTTATGCGCATAGGAGGCGTCCTTCCCCCGCTCGCTTCTGCCGTTCCGCCGCGTAGGGTAGGGAGCGTCTTTTCTTTTAAAATTCGTTTCTCAGTTGACTCACGTTCATAATTGGTCTTCCGACCCCGCTTCCTTCATCATTTCTCATGCCCGATCTCCTGCGCTTGACCCGGTTAGCTTCACTTATACCATTCGGTCTCTCGGATGGATGAACCACTGGAGCAAGGGAGAGCCTCGATTCTCCTGCATTCAGCCATCGAAGAGGCTACCCCCTCAGAGCTCCTTGGCCAGGGTCCCTTCGCCGGGACCCTGGGGAAGTTATCGAGCCTGCTCACCCCCTCCCTCTGCCGGAGCACGGAGACACACCTGGGAGGTCCAGGAGGTGAGTCCATGAGCGTGCCGCCATCAACCGGAAGTCAGCAAAGTTCCCGTTCACACGAGGCGATTTGGCCCGGGAGCGGGATTCTTCAGTGAGGGCTCCCTTCTCATTGGGCGGCCAAACAATTTGAGCTTCAGCTGGTCTTTAATGAACAGTAAAAAGCCCAGTAGCACCTTGAAGACTAACAAACTTTCTAGTAGCATAAGCTTTCGAGCAGCACAGCTCTCTTCGTCAGGTGCCGGCTTGTGGCAACCCCAAGGGGGGCTGGCAGACGTGGTTTGCCCTCGCCTGCCTCTGTGTAGCCGTGGTCTCCCATCTGAGTATGAACCCTGCTCAGCTTCCGAGATCCGATGAGATGGGGCTAGCCCGCGCCATCCTTTAGTCCCGTAAACATCTTTCCCTATTCCCTTCTAGCCTCTCACCTAGCCCGCCAATATACCTGAACTTTTTCATTTTCTTTCGATTGTGTCCAGAGAGCCAGCTTGGAGTAGTGGTTTAGGAGTGTGGACTCTAATCTGGGAGAACCGGGTTTGACCGCTCACTCCTCCTCCACGTGCAGCTGGTGGTGTGACCTTGGGTCAGTCACAAGTTCTGTCAGAGCTGTTCTCTCAGGAGCAGTCCTCGAAAGCGCTCTCTCAGCCCGCCCACCTCACAGAGTGTCTGTCTGTTGTGGGGAGGGGAAGGGAAAGGAGTTTATACACCGCTCTGAGACTCCTTCGGGCAGTGAGGGGGTGGGGTATAAATCCAATCTCTTCCTTTTTCTAAAAGGAGCTATATTGTGGTTCTGTACTGAACCACGTTTAGCTATACAGATCTGAGACTGCACAGTAGAGGGTGCGATATATACAGGTAAGATATAAACAAATAAATATAGGCAGCAGCAGCATGTGTGCGTGTGTGTGTGTGTGTGTGTGTGTGTGTGTATATATATATATATATATATATATACACACACACATACAGTTTGGTATCGTGGTTAAGTGCGCGGACTCTAATGTGGGAGAACTGGGTTTGATTCCCCGCTGGTACCATGGAATCTCGCTGACTGGGGACTTGGGGAGGGGAAGGAAAAGGAGTTTGTAAGCCACTCCAAGACTCCTTCGGGTAGTGAAGGGCGGGGTAGAAATCCAATCTCTTCTCTTCCTAAAGCACCTTCAGCCACAAGGAAAAACGAGGTAGAGGTGCTTTAATAAATACAGTTTTGCAGCAGAGGGCAGGGCCTCTGCTGGGGGTGATTCATGGTCTCTCTCTCCCCCCCCACGCCCCCTTTTCTCTGCGCGGCAGAAGTACCTGCGTAGAAGGAAGTTCTGCCTCTTTGCCGCCTTCTACTCGGCCACCATGCTGCAGGACGTCGACGCCGCCATCCAGTTCGAGGTCAGCATCGGCAACTATGGGAACAAGTTTGACAGCACCTGCCTGCCCTTGGCCTCCACCACCCAGTTCAGCGGGGCTGTGTTTGACGGTAAGGTGGGAGGGGACGGATGGAGCCGGCTGGGGACAGAGGGAGGCCCGAGAGGTGCCTCGGCCTCCAGCGGGATCTCCGGCTCGTAAAAGGTCCCTGCTTGAGGCCTGGACGGCTTCGTCTTTCCTCTCTTTCTTTGGAAAAGGACCCTGCTACTCCGCAGCTCGAGGTGTCATAGGTAAAGGTAAAGGTTCCCTTGCTCAAAAGCCAGTCGATTCTGACTCTAGGTTTGCGGTGCTCATCTCCGTTTCCAAGCCGAAGAGCCAGTGCTGTCCGAAGACATTTCCGTGGTCATGTGGCCGGCATGACTAAACACCATACCATGTTGTCATACCAACAGTTAAAATAGGAATACAAGAACCTCTTTTTAAAGAGGGTGGTCGATTTCACATTACCTTTTTAAATCACATGGTTTCTGTTATTGGCCCGTCATGGAGGAAACCAGTACAGTTTGGAGCCAGTTTGGTGTTGTGGTTAGGTGCGCGGACCACAGACGCCACGGGAAGTCCCCTGATACATCAGGGTTAGGGTTAGGGTTAGGGTCGAATGCATCAATGTGCGGCAGAATCTTTCTCCAGTAAAAACACTCTCGTGTCTCAGCACGAGCCAGTCTGGTGTCGTGGTGAAGTGTGCGGACTCTAATCTGAGAGAACCGGGTTTGATTCCCCCACTCCTCCACTTGCACCTGGCTGGGTGACCTTGGGCAAGCCATAGTCCTGTCAGAGCTGTTCTTGGAAAAAGAGCAGTTTGTGTCAGAGCTCTCTCAGCCCCACCCGCCTCACAGGGTGTCAGTGGTGGGGAGGGGAAGGGGAAGGAGTTTGTAAGCCACTCTGAGACTCCTTTGGGTAGTGAACGGCAGGGTACACATCTCATCTCCTCCTCTTCCTCCTCTAGGGACGGCTGTTTCACACAGAATTTCCCTTCTGGTAAGGAGCCGTCTCTGAAGCACTGCGGCCATTTCAAACTGTGCCGCATTCTTTTCCCGCCATTTCCTTCCGCGCGCACGGTCTCCCTGAGAGGGTTTTTTTTTCATTGGGAGCGCTGTGGGGCTGATTTGATGTCCTGTTATAGCATTTCAGCGCTCCCAAGAGAACATTGAAAAAAAAAAAAATTGGAAGGATTGCATGTGGGAGGGGGAGGTGTGAAAAACATGTCACTGGAGGAAGCACTACAGGGCCTTTTACACAGCCCACTGTAGTGATTCAGATCCGGAAGAAGGGATTGAAGACCTGAGGAAAGCAGTTTTTGTCAACAGCTCCCCAGACACGCTTCCCAAATGGGAGACAACCGGCATTGTATGAACAGGTAAATATATTCCATTAGGAACCAGTTACTAAAGCGGGTCAGTCTGAAATGACAGGAAAAAAACCCATTAGTAACCAGTTCCTGCAATGGAATAGATGGGCTGTCTGAAATCCTTGGTATCTTTATAAAGCAGCAGCAGAAGAAGAGATTCATACCCCACCCTTCACTACCCAAGGGAGTCTCAGAGCGTCTTACAAACGCCTTTCCCTTCCCCTCCCCACAACAGACACCCTGTGAGGTAGGTGGGGCTGAGAGAGCTCTAGACAGAAACTGCTCTTTTTCAAGAACAGCTCTTATCAGAACTACGGCTTGCCCAAGGTCATCCAGCCAGGTGCAAGTGGAGGAGTGGGGAATCACACCCGGTTCTCCCAGATTAGAGTCCGTGCAATTCACCACGACACCAAACTAGTATAGCACCGTTCCAGTCTAGTGTTCTTTTGAAGAATCATGACGGTGGCTCCACGAGCCATCTTGACTATCCCCTCAGATCAGGGGTTCCCAAGATGGTGCCGTGGGCACGATGGCACCTGCCGATGCCTTTGGCTCCTCAAATTCTCCCCTACACAAGCGCCAGCCTCAGTTCTGGGTATGTAAACAGGGACACAGTTATGAATAGTTAACTGAAATAAGGTTAGACCATGCAAAAATAGGTAAAAAAATAAACTCATGTAATTATAAAGGTTATAATGTGTCCCAAATATAATAGTAAGTGGTCAAGACGCTGAGACCCGAGTATGCCGCATGACGGAGTGAGCTCCCATCTCTGACCCCAGCTCCTGCCAACCTAGCAGTTCGAATGCAAGAAATTGCAAGTAAATCAATAGGTACCGCTTTGGTGGGAAGATAACAGCATTCTGTGCACCTCGGCATCTAGTCATACCGGAAACGTCTTTGGACAGCACTGGCTCTTCAGCTTGGAAACGGAGATGAGCACCACATCCCTAGAGTCGGATTCGACTGGCTTTCAGCAGCAGAAGAATATCAAGTAAGGCATTATTTCATTTTATTATTTTATTTCCTGCTCAAGGTTATAGCTGTATGAGCAGTAATAGATAGAGAGATAGAATACATATATTACTATATGTAAATCAAAAGTCAAAATCCAGTCTCTGAGGTGTCCATTCCAAACATTTGAAAAATCTGACATAGGAAAACTTTCCAAAGAATTATCCTGCTGTGTAAGGACGTTCGCTTCCTCCCGACTTCATTAGGGTGATGAAGCTTGTAGCAAGTCAGGACCCACTCCCAACAAAGAAAAGCCGTTTCGAGACACTCTCTCCCAAGAGCTAACGCTCCTTTTCCTCACAGCGGATGATCCTTTTACAAACGAAATCAATTTTCACAGGTAATAAGGTACATTAAAGAAAGGACGCAACTGCCTCCAGATTTCAATTCTTCAGCACTGACGTGCTCCCGCAACAGGCACAGCGTTCTTGTTTTTGACTTTTGATTTATATGTGGTTCAGAGGTTAAGACACTGAGCTGCAGACCGGAAGGTCTGTAGTTCGGCAGTTCGAGACCTGAGTGCTGCGTGGCGGAGTGAGCTCCAGTCTCTGGCCCCAGCTCCTGCCAACCTAGCAGTTCGAAAGCAAGAAATTGCAAGTAGATAAATAGGTACCGCTTCGGTGGAAAGGTAACAGCATTCCGTGCGCCTCGGTGTCCAGTCATGCCGGCCACATGACCATGGAAACATCTTCGGACAGCGCTGGCTCTTTGGCTTGGAAACGGAGATGAGCACCGCCCCCTAGAGTTGGATTCGACTAGCTTTTGAGCAATGGGAAACCTTTACCTTTGTCTTTATACATATTATATCTAATTTATACTCACTATTATATTTGGGATAAAGCACACACTTGAATTTATTTATTACGTATTTTTGCATGGTATAACCTTGTTTAAGTTAACTGGTTCTGGATATGGTAGCCCTAAAGCGCCAGGAATTTGGGTGCAGACCAGTGTTCCCTCTAAGCTGAGACAGTGTGAGCTAGCACACAGTTTTTTTAGCCTCCAGCCCACAGATTTTTGTCTTCGCTCAGGAAGGATGGCTCCAGAGCAAACTAATATATGCAGTAATCGTTCACTCACAACTTTAATGCCAGTGGCTCACAGAGTAGAATTCTTGCTCACAAGACTCCACAGCTTAGAGGGAGCATTGGTGCAGACACAGTCTTTGCAAGACACCCAGGCGTTGGACTCAGCGGATGAGTTCTGGCCATCGGGTTGGCTGAAGAGGGCTTCGTGTCTCCCTGACAGGCTGCCAGTATTACTACCTGCCGTGGGGCAACGTGAAGCCCGTGGTGGTGCTCTCCTCCTATTGGGAAGACATCAGCCACAGAACTGACGTCCAGAACCTTCTCTTTGGGGCCGCAGATCGACTGGTGAGTGAGGCTCTTCTGGCGGGTTGTGGGGAGATGGTGGCGGGACTCAGAACGTGGGCTAATCCACACATCCATCTGGCCACAAGGAGGCGGCAGTGTCATTTTCGACAAAAGACTCTCCAGAGAATTAGCATCTGTAGTGAGATAAGAATCCTGTGTCCCTATTCAGGCCTGGGGGGGGTTTTCCATTGTTTTGAATTTGTGAATGAACTCTAGTTCAGCAGCGTCACGTTGCAATCTCCCCTTGGGTCTTGGAGGCTCATGTTTTTAAAGAAGCCCCTCTCCCCTGTTCTCGTGGAACACCCAGAAATGGTGGGTGGCGGAGGTGGAAAGCAGAGAGCCCCCTCTTGGGTCCATTGCACCGGAGCCACCCGAACCGTCCTGGACCAAAGCTTGTTTGCACCTTCGATTGTGTCCGGAAGACAGCAGGAAAACTGGACCTGGCCTTCAGCCAGGCAGCGGGAAGAAGTTAATGTTTTAAAAGTGATTTTTCAAATGAACTGTAAGACAGCGCTGGCTCTTCGGCTTGGAAACGGAGATGAGCACCGCAACCCTAGAGTCGGATTCGACTGGTTTTCGAGCAAGGGAACCTTTACCTTTTTAAGCCAGGCTTCTGGCCTCAGCTTTTTATTTTTATTTTTTATTTGATTAGATTTATATACTGCCCTCCCCAGTGGGCTCAGGGCGGTGTACAACAGTTAAATATACAACTGAAACAGCAAGTCATAAAATACCGTATAGTTATAAAAGTTGTCAGATGACTAGTCAGAACAGGCCTGATGGACAATTGGCCTGAAAAAATTGGGCAGGAAAAGTTAGGGCCAGGAAAGCTGGAGGGAAGGAGAGAAGGGACGTCCGCTGCCTCCACCAAATGCCCGGCGGAAGAGCTCCGTCTTGCAGGCCCTGCGGAACTGCAATAAGTCCCGCAGGGCCCTGATCTCACACGGGCGCTCATTCCACCAGGCAGGGGCCAGGGCCGGGAACCACCAACAGATGTTGGATTGTGGACCTCAGTACCCTCCGGGGCTCATACGGGGAGAGGCGATCCCGTAGGCAGGGCTTTTTTTGTAGAAAAAGCCCAGCAGGAACTCATTAGCATAATAGGCCACACCCAACAACAGAAACTCATTAGCATATTAGGCCACACCCCTGACCGTGCAGCTCCCTCCCAGGATTGGCTTCCCCAGGTGCCCCACGGCTTGCGGGGTGCATGGCGAACCCGACAGGGGAGGAAGGCAATTTCTGGATCGGCTTCCCCAGGTGCTTTGCAGCTGCGGGGCGCCTGGGGAACCCGAGGAGGGGAGGCAGGTTAAACTGCCTTCCCTCCCTGGATTGGCTTGGCTTCCCCAGGTGCCCCGTGGCTTGCGAGGCGCCTGGGGAACCGGGGGGGGGGCTGTAGGCGTGGCCAACTCGGAAGCCAGCCAGAACTCCGTTCCGGTGCGTTCCTGCTCCAAAATAGCCCTGCTCGTAGGCAATGCTCCCTCTAAGCTGTGAAGTCTTGTGAGCAAAAATTCTCCTCTGTGAGCTACTGCCATTAAAGCTGTAAGCGAGCAGTTTGGCTCCTGCATAAATTAGTTTGCTCTGGAGCCATCCCTTCCTGAGCCGAGACAAAAATGTGTGAGCCGGAGGCTAACAAATTGTGAGCTAGCTCACGCTAACTCAGCTTAGAGGGAACACTGCTCATAGGTATGCTGGCCGCTGGCCGTATAGGGCTTTAAAGGTAAGCACCAGCACCTTGAAACAGATCCGGGATTTAATAGCCAGCCAGTGCGGTTTGTGCAGCACTGGGTGGATACGCAACACTGATTTACCGTGCAAAGGGCTCCTGGAGTTCTGCTGGGTATGGATCAGTCCCGTAGGCTGCATTTAAAAAAGAGCAAAGCTCTTTCTGGCCCCTGAACGGAAGGTGGAAGCGGGAGTGGACTTCAGACGAACCCTTGCTTTCCTGATGAAGACGGCCAGCGAGGCTGAAAGGATGGGCGCCCCGGGTGAGTAAGACTGCGTGTGGGTTTTGTGCTCTGTGCAGGAAGCGAATCTGGAGCTGGTCCACCGTGCCCTGAAGGCCAAGTGCTCGGCCACAGACTTGGACACCCTGGTCGCCCGCTTGATTGATGAGATCATCGTGGACTGCAGGTATATTCGTCTGAGGCCGCCCGTCTCTCTGTGGGTTTTATTGCGAGAGCGTTTGTTTGGCTTGGATGGGGGCCCCGGCGCTGAAGAAAGTCATCCATTGCCGAGAGCTCCCTGCAAAGGTGGCCGAGCCAAGGCACGAAGTTGAAAAGGTGATATTTGAGGCAGGTCATAAATTTCCCCTCGGTAGGCTCCTGCGTACCTGAATGGGCCTCATTGTCTGTGGGGCTGAGCCATTCCGACAGGCCGTCTACCGAGGCCGGCTCCTGGCTCTGGAGGTGGAACGGCCTCCGGCTCGCGGTCCCCGGCCTCGCTGTCATTAATCGGTTACATAGCGTCTAATGTTCAAAGTGCCGGAGAAATCTTGATCTTCCCCGTAACAGCCCTGTGAAGTAAATCCAGGATTATTTCCCCTTTCGCTGGCTGAAGCTACTCCGAAGGGCTTGGCCGAGTAGCGGGCTCGTTGTTGAGGTTTCAAGGGAGGGAAAAAAGTAATATCCCCACAACGGGAGGTTGACCTCAGGGGAAGACATTTTGGTTCTCTCAAGCAAATGAGAAGCCCAAGCGTGTCAGAAGGTCCCGTTGCGTTTGGGCTTACTTGCAAGTAAAATTGATGGGCTTACTCCCCCCCCCCCACACACACAAGAGAGCCAGTTTGGTGCAGCCGTTAAGTGCGCGAACTCTAATCTGGTAGAACCGGGTTTGATTCCCCACTCCTCCACTCGCAGCTGCTGGATGGCCTTGGGCAAGACATAGTTCTGTCAGAGCTGTCCTTGAAAGAGTAGTTCTCGAAAATAGCTCTCTCAGCCCCACTCACCTCACAAGGTGTCTGTTGTGGGGAGGGAAAGGGAAAGGAGATGGTAAGCCGCTCTGAGATTCTTGAGTGAAGGGTAGGGTATAAATCCAATCTCCTCCTCCTCCTCCTCCTTTTTCTTCTCATAAGATTGCAATAGAAGATTCTCAACGAGCAACGTCCGCTCCATGTTGTAAGGGAGTAGTTGGACCCTTTCAAACAGTCCCAGGCAGGTTGGGTTCTCTGTTCCCAAGTTTGGGCCCCAGATGTCCACCATGCGGGCAGTGGGAGATTGGTGCAGGCTACCATAAGGAATTGACCATGTGGTTTGCAGGTCATAGAATCATAGAATGTTAGAGCTGGAAGGGACCTTGCGGGTCATCTAGTCCAACCCCCTGCACTCTGCAGGAGCACAGCTGAAAGACAGTCCTACATATCTACAGCATATCTTGGGTCTCCTAATGTCTGAAACCGGAAAAGGGGGCACGCAGGCAAAAGTTGCCCAGTAGATTGTCCTGAGCTGACCCTTCCTTCTTTCCCCTCTCTTCCCTGGCAGCCTGGTCGGTCCTGATCCATACTGGACCCGGTATGGCTGCTTTCCCCTTGATAAAACCTTCCTGCAGGGGAGGCCCAGTCACAGTTTCCCCGGCTGCTTGTCTGGTGTAATTCTCTACAGAAGTCTTTCCAGATGGAGGTAGCTGGCACTGGGCATGCAGCCTAGTTGGGTGGCCAACTGCGGCCAAGCAATTTCTGGACATTTGGAGGCGGCGCCTGTGGGGGGACGACCTGGGGAGGGATTTCACCTCGCAACTATGGTATGCCATAGTGCTGGGGTGTCGAACTCATTTGTGATGAGGGCCGGATCTGACATGAATGAGTCCTTGTCCGGCCGGGCCACGTGTGTCTTAAAAGGTAATGCCAGGTAGCGGAGATGTAAACTCTATAAAGGACACAAACACAAAGTGTTTTTTTAAAACTTAAAATAAAAACATGCTTAAAACATTAGCACTCTTGCAATATTTTGCTTATTTAACAGTGCCTGATAACTGACACCTCTTGCTCTGAATGATTGCATCAAAATGTCTGTGCTGTTGCCGTCTTGAGTATGCTGTTCAGGTGTGTTATCTGTAAGCCGCAAACCTACGATGATGCAGCAGCAGGAGAACTGGAAGAAGAAGCAGAAGACAGCCGGTTCCACTGCGGGCCTGAGAAAAGCCCTCTGGGGGCCCGATCCGGCCCCCGGGCCGCATGTTTGACACCCCTGCCATAGAGTCTGCCTTCCATAGCTGCAATTGTTTTCAGGGGAACTGATCTGTGTCATATTGAGAGCAGATGTAATTCCAGGCGAACTCCAGGCCCCACCTGGAGGTTGGCAAGCCTAGCTGGGGGACTGCCCTAGTTTCTCTGGGGACTTGCCGGCTGCCAGAGTGTGCCCCAGAGCTGCCCGTACATGGAGCCAGTAACACAGAGCTGCCCCCCCCCCCAAGTGGCTGGCTCTCACATTAAGGAAACGGGCACCCCCGTGGCTGCCTCTGGAAGCCCCCACCTCTTGGGTTGCCAGATCTGGCTTGGGAAATTCCTGGAGATCTAGGAAGGCAGAATTTGAAGAGGGGAGGGAGCTCGGGGGTTGTATGACCCCCCAGAGTCCACCCTCTGGGGCGGCTGTTTCCTCCAAGTCTCTGTTGCCTGGAGATCAAGTGTTGCCCCAGGAGATCTCCAGCCAACACCTGGAGACTGGCAACCCTAAAGTGGGGAGGGCGCCACCAATGTTCCCTCTAAGCTGTGGAGTCTTGTGAGCAAAAATTCTACTTTGTGAGCTACCGGCATTCAAGCTGTGAGCGAGCGATTTGGCTGCTGCATAAATTAGTTTGCTCCAGAGCTCTCCTTCCTGAGCTGAGACAAAAATGTGTGAGCCAGAGGCTAAAACGCTGTGAGCTAGCTCACACTAACTCAGCTTAGAGGGAACATTTGGCGCCAGTCATTTGGACGGCTTGTGGGGTGCCCTGATGTCTGCCTCCTGCTGTGCCACTGGTGCATTGGCACCTTCCCTGTTGTGGTGCCCAAGCTGCCCCCCCCCCCCCCG
>NW_015162496.1:167580-170710 GCF_001447785.1 Gekko japonicus
CCATTTTGTGTACCATAGCACCTTAAAGTCTAACAAAATTTGTGGCAGGGAAGGAGCTTTTGTGAGTCACTGCTCACTTAGAATCATAGAACGTTAGAGCTGGAAGGGACCTTGCAGGTCATCTAGTCCAAACCCCTGCATTCTGCAGCAGCATATCTTCATATCTGAAGACTCACGAAAGCTCCCATCCTGCCACAAATTTTGTTAGTTTGGTGTCGTGGTTAAGATCGGTGGACTCTAATCTGGGAGAACTGGGTAATAATAATAATAATAATAATAATAATAATAATAATAATAAGAAGAAGAAGAAGAAGAACGCCCTTCACTTGGAGTCTCAGAGGGGCTTACAAACTCCTTTCCCTTCCCCTCTTCACAACAGACACCCTGTGAGGTGGGTGGGGCTGAGAGAGCTCTGACAGAAACTGCTCTTTCAGGGACAGCTGTGCCAGAGCTTGTGACTGACCCAAGGTCAAATCAGCAGGTGCAAGTGGAGGAGTGGGGAATCAAACCCGGTTCTCCCAGATTAGAGTCCGCAGACTTAACCACTACACCAAACTGAAGAAGAGATTGGATTTATTCCCCGCCCTTCACTACCCGAAGGAGTCTCAGAGCGGCGTACAAACTCCTTCCCCTTCCCCTCCCCACAACAGACACCCGGTGAGGTGGGTGGGGCTGAGAGAGCTCTTGACAGAAACGGCTCTTTTTCAAGGACAGCTCTTGTTAGAACTACGGCTTGCCCAAGGTCATCCAGCCAGGTGCAAGTGGAGGAGTGGGGAATCAAACCCGGTTCTCCCAGATTAGAGTCCACTTAACAGCTACACCAAATTGGCTCTCTTGGTTCCCCACACCTCCACAGGCAGCTGCTGGTGAGACCTTGGGTCAGTCAAATTTTTCTGAGAGCTCTCTCAGCCCGACCTACCTCACAGGGTGTCTGTTGTGGGGAGGGGAATGGTGGGGTATAAATCCAGGCTCCTCCTCCTCCTCTTCCTCCTCCTCCTGCTGCAGACAGACTCACACGGCCACCCATCTTGATTTTGCGTCCTGTCTGTCTGGCTCTGCCCCTGGTCCTTCAGAGCTTTGGACTGATCTTGCTGGCACAGGAGAGATGTGCCTTTCCTAGTGTTGCCACCTCCAGGTCGGGGAATTCCTGGATATTTGGGGGTAGAGCCTGGGGAGGGTGGGGTTTGGGGAAGAGAAAGGAAGGGGCTTCTCAGTGGGGTGTCACGAGATACAGCCCCCCCTCCAAAGGTGCCGTTTTCTCCATTTGCAAATGATCTCTGTAGTCTGGAGGTCAGCTGGGATTCTGGGAGATCTCCAGGCCTGGAGGTTGGCAGCCCCGGCCTCTCCATCTGTCACTTGCCCAAGGTGAGGGAATGGAGCCACGAGGGCGCACGTGCCAAACCGCGCTGGCCGCCTTGCGGGAAATGGTGAGCACGGCTGCCGCCGCTCGAAGGATGTTCTTTCAAGCCTGTTTATTTCTTTTCCGAGCTCCCTGAAGGAGCTGTTTCGGTCCCCCTGCCCACCCCCCCAGCCTCTCCTTCACAGTGTGCTTGCTTAGAGAATGTCAGAGATATTCTCGAGGCCGTAAATATGGCACGGCTTCTGTGTGTGCCATACGTGACCTGGGGCGAGTCCCGGGACTTGCGTTTCCCAGAGGTGAGGCTCCCTCCAAGAAAAATTCAATTAAACGGTGGGGAAATGTCAGTGCAGGACTTTTCCAAACTGGTGGTTTGTGCAGGCCCGGAACGGAGCCTCCCCGGTCTTTTCCCCTCCCTCCCCTCCCGAATCAAGTAACAGCAGCTCGTGGCTGAAGACGGGAAGGGGAAGGAGGGTGCCTAGAAGCAGAAGCCTTACTTAGGCCCCGGTCACACAGGCCAGATAACGTGGGGGGGGGGGAGGTGTGGCTGTTTGCCCCGGAGCAAAATAAAGCGCGGTAGCCCAATCACACGGTCCCCCGAGTCTCCGTGCTTCAACTGTTAGCTGGCGATCACACGGTGATGCTGCAGTGTGGCAAAGAAGCGGCGCGGTGCAATCACACAAGTGTTTCACGTTTGTGCGCATGCGCAGTTCCGCGGAGCAGCACTGCTTTCAGTTTCGTGTTTGTGCACATGCGCTTACGAAAAACATCCGGTTTGAGACGGGATGCGGATGGGCGCCACATGGCACGGGATACTAGCGCTCCTGCAATCAGACCCCCGCCTGTGCCACACGTTTTCCGGATACTAGTGCACTTTCCTTGGTACTTTTTAACTCCGCATCTTCGGCGGGATGCCACAGGTGTGCCACGCTTCCCAGATGTTGCAGTGTGATCGCATCCCGAAAATCCGCCCGACATTCGTGCCTTTCGCGCAGCAAATTCTCCGCGTGACCGGGGCCTTAGCTGTGATTCCGTTTTGTAGTAGACTACCAGGTGGATGCTAGTCAGGTAGACTTCACTTGGAGCAGGAGTTCTAGCCAAGAATCCTCACTGCCTAGGACTTCGCCAGGCTTTGCCTGAGAGTCCATTCTTTGCTGATAGATCCAGAGGAGTCAGCCGTGTTAGTCTGTTGTTGAAAAACAGTCAAAAGCCCAGTAGCACCTTGAAGACTAACAAACTTTACTGTAGCGTAAGCTTCCGAGAAACACAGCTCTCTTCGTCAGGTGTGTGGAGGGTAGGAAGAGACTGGCCAGAGATATAAAGGTTGTAAGGGGAGGGGGGAGAGGATGCAGAAAGTGCCATGTAAATGCAAAGTCGTTGCAAAGGTCATGAAAAGGGTAGAATGCCTTTATATCTCTGGCGAGTCTCTTTATACCAGGGGTGTCCAAATGTGCTCAGCGTAAGAGCCACATAGAAGAAACGTCAGATGTTTGAGAGCCGCAAGACATGAACAGATATCACACACACGTTTTTATTGGAAAGTGTACACATTTGCTTTTTATTAACATTAAATGAGGCTGCCAGAAAGAAAAGCAAAAGGGGTAAAAACAGATATTGAGAATGATATTTATTTGTCCAATGATATTTATTTGTTTGGTGATAATATTTATTTGTCTAAGAGAGAGAGAGAGAAAGAGAGAGAGGTAGAAAGAATGAAAGAGGTAGAAAGAGAGAGAGAGAGAGAAAACAAAGAAAGCAAATAGATGGGAGGGG
>NW_015162496.1:171054-175374 GCF_001447785.1 Gekko japonicus
AGCTAGCAATCCAAAATAGTCCAGTGGCACCTTTAAGACCAAGTTTTATTCAGGTACAAGCTCTCCCTCCTCTGTGAGGACAGATCTGCATGTTCCCCCTCCCCCCCATAGCTAGCAATCCAAAATAGTCCAGTGGCACCTTTAAGACCAAGTTTTATTCAGGTACAAGCTCTCCCTCCTCTGTGAGGACAGATCTGCATGTTCCCCCTCCCCCCCATAGCTAGCAATCCAAAATAGTCCAGTGGCACCTTTAAGACCAAGTTTTATTCAGGTACAAGCTCTCCTTCCTCTGCGAAGACAGATCTGCACGTTTCCCCCCCCCCCCATAGCTAGCAATTCAAAACAGTCCAGTGGAGCCTGAGTGGTGGGTGTTGCCTTCTGACACACTTCTGGTGATGTCAGGGGGTGTGGCACATGCAAATAAGTTATGCTAATAGGTTATGCTAGTGAGCTCCTGCACCTCTTTTTCTACGAAATGACCCCTGATGCTACTATAAAGTTTGTTAATATTAAAGGTGCTACTGGGCTTTTTACTATTTTGCAGTCCTTGCTAAAAAGACTCAGCCCTTGAAGGGATGACACGGCAGTGAAGGAAAGGGCTTTTGAGCAAATGCAAAGGCCCAATCCTAAACTGGTATGTGTAGCAGCAACTCCCATTTTTATCATTGGGGCTTACTCACGGAATGGCGGCCTTAGGATGACATCCTGCGGGGCTTCCCTTTTGCCCTCAAGAATGTATTTCAAGAATGGGAGACAATTGTTTTTCCTTAACCTTCCCCATCATACTAAATGATCACTCCTGGCCTGCACAGATCCAGGATTAGCTTCCTGGTCAAAGGATGAGATTAGGGGTGCCATCCCCCCAGGTCCTGATGGGGGTTCCCCTGGTTTTGGGGGCTCCAATCCGCTACCGTCCAGCTAGCCGGTGGGGGGGAGCCCCAACCCAACCCCCACCCCCAAGTCTGACCACCAACGGTCACCCCCTCCCTCCCTCCTGCAAGATTTAAATGGCCCTTCAGCTGATCGGCAGGAAGCAGGTGGCCTGCAGATCAGCTGGAGGACCCTTTAAATCTTGCAAGAGGGGAGGGAGAGGGGACTGTGCCACCCCCCCGTCAGCTATGCTGCCATGGGGGTTGGGATCGTCAGGCAGAGTCAGTGTAATTGCTATTGCATTCCTTTCTGTGCTTCGCGCTGAAATGCTTATCTGTAATGATGTGCAGGTGGGAGTTGTGTTGTCTGCTTTTTACCAGGAGCCGTGGGAGAAGGAGAGTTCCCAGCTTCGGCTAGAAACCGTTTGCTAGCTTCATCCCGCGTGTGGGAGGGTGCCTAATTGGCCAGTGCGGGGTGTGTGTGCATACGAATACCCTATATCTTATGATGTCCAAGGGGCAACTGCCATTCTTAACAGTGACTATGTTAACGCATCTATAGCTCTTCAATAAAAGTATTACCTTTCCTGAAAGCGTGTACTTCGTTATTGGCTGTGGGTTCTGACACCTTCCCAAGCATTTAGGAGGATCCTTTAACTGCTTTGGGCGAGAAGTGTGGGGGGTGTGTGCCTGCAATCCAAGCTGTGAATTTGTGGCTTGGAAATCAGGGGCCAGCCTCCGACGTGATGACGTCACCAGTTTGGTGTAGTGGTTCTACTCTAATCTGGGAGAACCGGGTTTGATTCCCCACTCCTCTTCCACTTGCAGCTGCTGGATGACCTTGGGCTAGCCATAGTTCTGTCAGAGCTGTTGTCCCAAAGACAGTTCTGGAAAGAGCTCTCTCAGCCCCACCTACCTCACAGGGTGTCTGTTGTGGGGAGGGGGAGGGAAAGGAGTTTGTAAGCTGTGAAGGGCGGGGCATAGATCCAATCACCTCCTCCTCTTCCTCCTCCTGCTGTTCTTCTCCTCCTTCTTCTCTTCCTCCTTCGTGACGTCTTCACGTTGGGGCTGTCCCTGCCCCCCCCCCCCGGAACACCCCCCAAAGTCCACCACTGGGGAATCAGAGGGACCTGGCAACTCTGGATGAGACTGAAATGTGCTCGCGTGTCTACCTACTTCCTGGACATCCGTTAGGGTTGCCAGCCTCCAGGTGGGGCCTGGAGATCTTCTGGAATTGCAGCTGATCTCCAGGCCACAAAGATCGGTTCCCCCTGGAGAAAATGGATGCTTTGAAGGGTGGACGCGACAACGTTGTACCCTGCTGGGGTCCCTCCCCTCCCTGTCTCCAGGAATTTTCCAGCCCAGCGCTGCCCACCCTAGCTCGAGAGCACGTGCTCATTCTCACAGCCCTGTTTGGCCTTGCTGGTCGCCTGCCTCACAAGCTAACAGCACATTCCGGAACATTCTGAACATGGCCAGAGCGGCCAGTGCCGTCGCTCACTGAGGAGCCCAAGTGGGACACATTCTGCAAACGGCTGGAAGAGCCAAATTGCTCCACCGCCGTTCAACTGTATCCGCCTCTGTTGTATCTGTGGGTGCGGGAGGGTGAAGGTGAGGGTGGCCAACCTCCAGGCGGGGCCTGGAGATTTCCTGGAGTTAGAGCTCATCTCCAGAGATCAGCTCTCTTGGAGAAAATCGTGTATGACTTAACATCGCATAAGGCTCCAAATATTTCTCAAATATACAATAGGATTCAGTGCATGAAACACAAGAAATACAATAGATAGGCTGGAGGTTTAAAGCAACATCTAACATTTACTATTTGACACTCCCAAAAGAAAGACTTCACAGATTCCGATTTCACAGTTTCAATGGACTGAGAAACATTGTTATGTATTAAGTCAATAAAGCATTGATGGAGCTTGAGCACAGTTCCATTAGAACTTAGCATTACATGGATTGACGAATAGGCCAATCAGAGAAGCCTTTGACTTTGGCGGGAAACAATCTCATTGGTCCCAAGCTCCGTATTCCGATTGGTTGTTACCTGTTTGTGGGGTGTGGTTTTGCCCGTTCAAATCATATATAAGTCAACCTTGTTCTATGTATTCTTGTCTAGTGTTGTTATGAGCTGAATAAAATGAAACCACTTGTTTAAGAGCTGCCTTGATCTCAGTTCATAATAGACATTGTTATGTATTGACTTGAATGTAAATACTGACATGCGAATCGTCTCATTGAAACTCTATGTTAAGCTTCAGCCTGGGCTAGGATCCTAATGTAACCAATAGGAGTCCTAGCCCAGAGAGTGTCTACCAATCACGCTGTAAAGCGAGATCGCTTGTGATTGGGCATTATATCTTCAACCTCATAGGTTGTTATTTGTACAGGGGGTGTGGCTACACTAGCCGGGAATGTTTAAATACAGAGCAGCCAGTGCTTGTCCTTTGGCTCGAGTGGTTCGAATGATGGTTCTGGCTGGAGATCGTAACTAAGCTGAAGAATAAACCGCAATTCTTGCTGAATCACTCTCCGACTCTTTGTTAAGCACACGACTTAACAATTGGCGACGAGGATGGGATGCTAGTGCGGGTAGGCAGCCCCGCTAGAACGGACCCCATGTCGGACAACGAGGAGATCGCCGAGGCCGGCCAGCCACAGGTTCCACCCGCTCTGGTGGCTCCGCCTGTGCGCATAACGATGGCCGCGAGCAGCCAGAAGTTCGAATGCTTCGACCCGACTACTGAAGACTGGGACTCTTACCTCACGAGGTTTGAGTTCCATCTGGAGGCGAATGACATCACGACGGAGGAGAAGAAGAGGGCGACTCTACTCAGCTCGTGTGGAAAGAGCGTTTTTGACATCGCCCGGTCACTGGTGGCACCAGATGACCTCAAAACCGTATCCTTTGAAAGCTTGACAGACAAGCTGAAATCACATTTCTCTCCACAGCCGTCGGAAATCGCCTGCAGGCACGCTTTTTACAAGCGGGGCCAGAACGCAAATGAGTCCATAGCTGAGTACGTTGCAGCTCTTCGCAAGGCAGCACGGCCTTGCAACTTCGGGAATGTGGAGGAGGCCCTCCGTGATCGCCTCGTCTGTGGGCTGAGAGACGAGCGACTGCAGCAACGCCTATTCGCACGAACTACGTTGACGTGGGCCATCGCCTATGCTGAGGCTGTCGCCGCGGAAGCTGCTGACAGATCAACCAGGGAAGTGAGACAACGGGTCGCCACAGCTGATCAACGCGTCCACCAACAGAGGGCCAGCGACGCAAGCGGCGACTCTGATGACGACGTCTGCGCGGTAAAGGCGGGAGCGTCCAAGCGGACCCAACGGAAAACTACCGAGGGCTCAGCATGCGTCGGCTGTGGCGGGAAACATCGGCGCGAGCGTTGCTGGGCGAGAGACCTAGACTGCCGGAAGTGCGGAAAGCGGGGGCATGTTGCCC
>NW_015162496.1:177029-177157 GCF_001447785.1 Gekko japonicus
AGCCGCTGCCCTCTGCCCGGCCAGGACTTGGACCCTGCTCCTACTTGCTCCATTCTAGCTATCGAGGAACTGCCGGAGGCACCTGTGTCTGCTAAGGACATTGCTGCTGCGACAGCAAAAGACTCTGT
>NW_015162496.1:177335-177453 GCF_001447785.1 Gekko japonicus
CATCCCGGCATGGTGCATATGAAGGCTCTGGCCCGGGGATATGTATGGTGGCCTGGGATGGATGCTGACATTGAAGAGTGGGTACGGGGGTGTACGCCATGCCAGCAGGCGAGACCCG
>NW_015162496.1:177643-181999 GCF_001447785.1 Gekko japonicus
CGCATGGGTTGCCTGATGTCCTGGTAAGCGATAACGGCGCTCAGTTCGTGTCGCAAGAGTTTGCTCAATTCCTAGCTAACAATGGCATCAGGCAAATTACGTCTGCCCCGTTCCACCCAGCATCAAACGGGCAGGCAGAGCGAATGGTCCGCACGACCAAAGATGCGCTTGCCAAGCTGACATCCGGGGACTGGGGAGTGAAACTGGCGTCGTTTCTTCTGCGCCAGCATGTAACTCCGTGTTCGGCTACAGGCCGCAGCCCGGCCGAGTTGTTGATGGGGCGACGCCTAGCGTCTTTGCTGGATCGCTTACATCCAGACTTAAACGATCTGAGGCCCCAGCAACAGAGTGTTTCCACTAAGGTCCGCACATACGAATGTGGGGACACGGTCTTTGCAAAGAACTATGCAGGGGGACATTCGTGGCTTCCAGCCACAGTTACCGAGGTAGTGGGTTCCCGAATGTATGTTGTCCAGCTTGCAGACGGTCGCAAGTGGAGGCGACACACTGACCAGTTGAGGCAGCGGTGGGCGACTGGCCGCCCCACCTCGCAGCCAACCGAGCTACCGGACCCAGATAACGATCCCATACCTCTGCCGGAGGTGAGTACTGCCGAGCCTGCCGAGCCCAGTACTGTCCCTGAGGGAGGGCAGACCCCTACTCTTGGACCCACTGCAAGGGATGGTAGCGTTCCTGACCCACTCGAGAGTGAGTCAAGCCGAGTGCCTCCAATTCTAAGGTGCCCTGAACCTCCTACGCCACGGAGGTCTCAGAGAGTGCGCAGAGTGCCCACCTACTTAAGCGATTACGATTGTTCATAATGTTTTTGCTTAGGGGGGAGGGATTTGTTATGTATTGACTTGAATGTAAATACTGACATGCGAATCGTCTCATTGAAACTCTATGTTAAGCTTCAGCCTGGGCTAGGATCCTAATGTAACCAATAGGAGTCCTAGCCCAGAGAGTGTCTACCAATCACGCTGTAAAGCGGGACCGCTTGTGATTGGGCATTATATCTTCAACCTCATAGGTTGTTATTTGTACAGGGGGTGTGGCTACACTAGCCGGGAATGTTTAAATACAGAGCAGCCAGTGCTTGTCCTTTGGCTCGAGTGGTTCGAATGATGGTTCTGGCTGGCGATCGTAACTAAGCTGAAGAATAAACCGCAATTCTTGCTGAATCACTCTCCGACTCTTTGTTAAGCACACGACTTAACAGACATGATCTTCAAATGTCCATAAAGCAAGTACATCCACTTCTTAAGACTTGAGACAGACAATGCCACAGGGAAAATGTTTAAGACGAACGGAGATAACAGCGTGAGAAGAGAAATTGACTGTGTTACACCTACTGAGGGAAATATAATTATTAATTTGCTTTAAATGAAGGAAGGAAAAATAATTGTAAAAGGAGATGCCACCGTTCTCTGAAATTTGTGTTTAAGTGAACTAGCGATTATCCTGGAATGCTCTTTATATAGTCAGATTGGATGGATTGTTAACATAATCGACGATGATGATTGACCACTCTCGATGTCAAGAAAAGCAATTGATATATTAAGCTAACACTTTTATAAGCAATGTAAGACCTCCAACTCTTGAATGTTAGTGGATTTTCTTTACTTTCTCCCATAGTTGTAGATCCCATCCCTAATTTCGTTGTAGTTTCTAGAAATGCAAATTAAAAAATCCCCTAAGGGGGGGGGGGACTTAAGATAGACAATATGAAGTACGTTGCAATCTGCAAGTAGATCCAGTCCTAAGAACCTGAGACAAATAATAAGAAATAGGCTGCAGTCAACTCATCTTCCAGATTATTCAATGATTTTTCGATCCCTTCATCAGGACTGCAAATGGGGACTCCCAAAGAGGCACAGCCACAGGAATTTCTCAGCCAATAATGCCTCCAAGTTGTCTTATTGTACAGAAATGTCTCAAGACTGCCTTATCTTCCGTTATTCATGATGGATACGTATAGCCGGACTCTGTAGGTGTTCTTCTATCTAAATGAATGTAAAGAATGTATTGATGAATATTATGGTATATTTGAGAAATATTTGGAGCCTTATGTGATGTTAAGTCATACATGAGTGCTCGCTTCGGCAGCACATATACTAAAAGTCATACATGATTTATATTTACTCATCTATTTCCTTAAATTAGAGTTACAGGCCTTGGTCACACGGGCTGGATATCGCAAGGGGGGAGGTGTGGCTGTTTGCCCCGGAGTGAACTACCGCTCGGCAGCCGGATCAAACGTCCCGCCCGACGTCCCGACGACGTCCCCTGGTTGGGGGGAGGTGCCGATCATACCGCGAGGGTTGTGTTGTTTTTTTTAACCCAAGTGTTCGCATGCGCTGTTGGGTGCTTGTGCGCACCCGTGGAGACTTGACAAAAAAAACACAAACTTTTCACGACGGGACATGGGCGGGCGCCGGATGCCACGAGCTAACACCGGAAACGTGATCTGACGCCCGCCCATGCCCCGCGGTTTTCGGAAACTAGTACCTCGGAGGTACTAGTTTTTTACCCCGCATCTTCAGAGTGAAGCCTTGGGTGAGCCACAGGAGCGCTACGCTTCCCAGATGTGGCGGTGAGATTGCGCCCGGAAAATCTGCCTATCTTCCATCTCTCTAGCGTGCCTAATGCTCCATGTGACCGGGGCCACACTTGGAGAAAATGGCTGCCTTGGAGGGTGGACTCTGTGCCGTTATACCTTGCTGAGGTCTCTCCCTTCCCCAAACCCTGCCCTCCCCGGCTCCCCCCTCCCAAATCTCCAGGAATTTTCCAACTAGGAATTGGCCGTCCTGATGAAAGTCCACCTGTGGTGCTTCCTGGGCTGGTGGCACAGAGAGGAGCCCCCCCCCCTTTAGCAATGGTTTGCTCAGACCTTCCCTCTCTGGTTGTGACAAACACGGACTGCAGGTTCAAACCACGGCTTCCCCTCTGCTGTTGCCTTCCACAGCCAGCCACTGGTGGATGTCACCCGGAAGCCCGCCAGCACCCACTTGGACCGCTGCCTCTACCGCTTCCGCACCACCAACCTCGACCAGATCGCCCAGGCAGCCTTGAGACTAAAGCACGAAGACGCCGACTTGCAGATGGTCCTGGATCAGGCCGAAGACTGGCTCGCCAGGCTCAAATCCATGGCGGAGGAGGTAGGTTTACAGCCCGTCTTGAAACACTGGTAAGGCAGGAGCATTTCTCCAAATCCGTTTTGGTTTCAACAGGCTTTGGGGTGAGTTCCTGAAGGCCTGGCTGGCAGCCAACAGTGGGAGAGAGCCTGGTGCCCGGGATACGGCCCATGTTACCATATCTAGTGGCGTTCTAATGGAGGCCTGCTATTGGCCTTTCCCGATGCCAGCAGGCAGTCTGGGTGGGAAAGAGGAGGAATCAGTGACGGGAAGGGCTTGCTGCAGAGAGAGCCCATTCCGAGCGAGGCTGGGACTCAGAGAGTGATCTGGCCTGGTTCAGAGTGGGCTCTAGAAATTCGTTGGGCACTCCTCCCTCCAATGTGAGGTTCGTGCTCTTTAGAAATCGATTTTATCAATTCAGATCACAGGGAAGAGGCCCTTTCGACTGTCCCATCGGCAAAAGGAACTTGTCTGGTGGTCCCATGGGAGAGGGCCTTTTCAGTGGCAGCCCCATGATAATGGAATAACCTCCCCAGGGAGGTCCACCTGGCCCCCTCACTTCCGATCTTTAGGAGGCAGCAGAAGGCGGTTTTATTGTGGGCTGCGTTAGATTAATTTGGTGGCAGTCTAAAATTGTGGCTTTATATGATTTTATGTATTGGTGTAGTGGTTAAGCGCGTGGACTCTAACCTGGGAGAACCGGGTGTGATTCCCCAATCCTCCACTCGCAGCTGCTGGATGACCTTGGGCAAGCCATAGTTCTGTCAGAGCTGTTCTCTCAAGGGCAGTTCTTGAGAGAGAGCCCCACCTGCCTCCCAGGGTGTCTGTTGTGGGGAGGGGAAGGGAAAGGCGTCTGTAAGCCACTCTGAGCCTCCTTTGGGTAGTGAAGGGCGGGGCATAAATCCAATCTCTTCTCTTCTTCTATTGTACTTTATGTATATTATCTATATTGTAAGCTGCCTTGAGCTCTGCATAGAGAAAAGGCAGATAATGAATGTTTCAAATCACTAAACATGAAACAAATAAATGGCAGCCAGTTTGTTGTTGGTGGTGGTAATCAGTGCTCCGTCTAAGCTGTGGAGTCTTGTGAGCAAAAATTCAACTTTGTGAGCTACTGGGCATTGAAGCTGTGAGCGAGCGATTTGGCTACTGCATAGATCAGTTTGCTCTGGAGAAGAAGAAGAAGAAGAAGAAGAAGAGGAGGAGGAGGAGGAGGAGGAGG
>NW_015162496.1:182025-195524 GCF_001447785.1 Gekko japonicus
AGAAGAAGAGATTGGATTTATACCCCACCCTTCACTATCCAGAGGAGTCTCAGAGCGGCTTACAAACTCCTTTCCCTTCCCCTCCCCACAACAGACGTCCTGTGAGGTAGGTGGGGGTGTGAGAGCTCTTGACAGAAACGGCTCTTTTTCAAGAACAGCTCTTGTCAGAACTACAGCTTGGATCCATCCTTCCTGAACTAAGACAGCAATGTGTGAGCCGGAGGCTAAAAAGCTGTGAGCTAGCTCACACTGACTCAGTTTACAGGGAACACTGGTGGTAAGGGGGAATCTACATGGCCGAAAAGCCAGTTTGGAGTAGTGGTTAAGTGCGCGGACTCTACTCTGGGAGAACCGGGTTTGATTCCCCACTCCTCCACTTGCACCTGCTGATGTGACCTTGGGTCAGTCACAAGCTCTGGCACAGCAGTCCTTGAAAAAGAGCAGTTTGTGTCAGAGTTCTCTCAGCCCCACCCACCTCACAGGGTGTCTGTTGTGGGGAGGGGAAGGGAAAGGAGTTTGTAAGCCGCTCTGAGACACCTTCAGGTAGTGAAGGGTGGGGTATAAATCCAATCTCTTCTTCTTCTTCTTAAAAAAACAAAATAGCTGTGGACATGTTTGTGTGTGTGTGTGTGAATCTTGAGAGCCGCCCCAAGGAAGAGGAGCGAGCGTCCTGTCCCCTGAGAGGAAGGAGGTGTCCTGGCCAGGAGAGCCTGGGGTGGAGCCGTCCATCCAGTTGAGACGCACTTGGGGAGCTGGCCCTTTCGGAGGCTCGGAGCAGTGGCCCGGGGGCAGCCCGGCCCGCAGCTCTGAGAGAGAGAACATTTGGTCCTCGAGAGGCTGCCCTGGCAGGCAGGGATGCTCTCTGTTGCCAAGGGCGGAGGGCTTGGCTGCCATTTCTCCTCGGCAGGGAGCTGCCTCCTGCCGCTCGCCGGTGCTGTGCTGCGCTCTCGCAGGCAGCAGAGGGCTACCATCCGGCCCAGAGAGAGGAAAAGGAAGCCTGCGAATGGGAAGGAAGCCCACAAGCCTGTGGTTTGGAGGTTATGGGAGGGCTCTTCCCACACACCCCACCCCACGCTCCCAGCCACTAGCCAGGGGGCCTGTTGATGCCCCAGCCGTGCGGAAAGGATACAAACACACGCTGTGCGCTGAGCTCAATCTCTCCCAGTCAATCCAGCAGCACATAAATGGTGTCTTAGAGGAAAGGTGGCGAATAGCAGGAGGAGGACCAGGTAGGGGCAGAGGAGACGTCAAGGGGATTCCTTGGTTCCAAGTTTCAGAGGGTAACTGTGTTGGTCTGCGGAAGGACAGCTGGGGTCGAGTCTGTTAATACTGGGGTTGCCAACCCCCAGGTGGTGGAATTCCAAAAACAATGTCCATGATAAAAATAACGAAGAGTCAATAAAGATAAGTTGCAGAAACTTTTACTGTAGAAATTTCTGTAGAAAATTCTCTTCTGTGATCGCTCACCGGCTAACGAATGCTGCGCCATATGAACAATTCGTTTCACAATATTCGCTTTCTCCGAGCGTGTAGCAATCCCAGTTCTTACCAATCGCTACTTATCAACCCTTGAAGGAAACATTCCATGTTGACTCTCTAATAACAGAATCCAAGTTCTTCACAATGTGAAATGGTGATGAGCAATGGATTCATTACAGATAAAATACAATACTTCTTTACTCAACAGGTGGCAACGGCCACAGGCACAGATGTCTTTAAAAAGCAACACCAGGGCAAGGCCTCAACCTCTATTTGCCCTGTTGTTGGGCCTTCCAGGGCAAGCGGTTGATGCTGTGTGAGACAGGTTGCTGAACTAGATGCACAAACTAGTCTGATCCAGGAGTCTCAGAGCGGCTTACAAACTCCTTCCCCTTCCCCTCCCCACAACAGACACCCTGTGAGGTAGGGCTGAGAGAGCTCTGACAGAAACTGCTCTTTTTTCAAGGACAGCTGTGCCAGAACTATGGCTTGCCCAAGGTCATCCAGCAGGTGCAAGTGAAGAAGTGAGCAGTGACTCCCGGAAGCTCTTCCCCTGCCACAAACTCAGTTAGCCTTTAAGGTGCTCCTGGACTCTTGCTCTTTCCTACTGCTACAGACAGACTCACACGGCGACCCGTCTTCATTTATTCCTACTCTTTGCTTCCTGTCATTTAACCAGCTTTTAATCCGTAATAGGCGGACCCCTCCTCTTATCCCAGGACTTGATGGTTGTTGATTTGCCCTGGAGTCCAACTAACTAACTAACTAACTAACTAACTAACTAACTAACTAACTAACAGACCTGGAGTCCTAGAACATCTCTCATCGCTTGAGTTTGACCCAGCTCTCCAGACACCCTTCCTGAGAACAGGAGCTCTGCTATGGGCACGCGCCCCACATTTTTGACAGCTAAAAGAGATGCAAAGAATTAATTCAGTTTGTCTGCCACCTCTCCCTCTGCTTTAAGAAACCCTTGTTTTCCAGAGCCCTGACTGCTTCCCTGGCTGGTTTCCTGCACCTGATACATTTAAAGAAATGCCAATTGTTTTAATTTTTTTTTTAGCAACTTCCTCTTTAGGGTTTTTTGTTTGTTTGTTTGCTTTAGTTCCCATTTACGTTTGTTTTGCCAGAACCTTTGATCCTTTCAGCTCACCTCATTTGGATAAACCTTCCACTTTTGAAATGAAGGATTTTTTTTGTTTGGTTTTTGCCTTTTATGGTTTCCTTGAATTTGGGTGGTTAACCACACGGGTATCCTTTTACGTGCAGTAGTAGCTTTCCTAACCTGAGGTACACATTCTGTCCGCCCACCATTAGTGTGGTTTTAAATAGTTTCTGAGCACCCTGGAGGGACTTGGTGCTCTCCATCCTTTAAAAAAAAATGTTTTTATTGAAAATTTAACATCAGATACAAAGGCAGACCAGTGACAATAAACTGTCATAAACATGTGAGGTCATAGTAAATAGTCAAGTATCAGTTAATTAACACAGTAAAACATCTGTACCACAATGCTGATCAAAACGGCCTTTGTTTTGAGCTATAACATTTTAAACAGGGTACCAGAAATTGTAATAATCAAGAGAGGCAGAGTAAGGGTCTTTATTTGAGGTTTGTATCAGTATCCTTTCCATGGTGAGATAATCCCATATGTTCCTGCACCAAGTTTTAAGAATTGGGGGCAAGGGGGATTTTGAGGAGGAGGTGATTGCAGACTTTTTGATATTAAGGACCACTTTGCCATGGTAGCTTGCTGGAATACCTTGGGCCAGGCACACTGTCTCAGTCTAGCCTACCTCACAGGGGTGTTGTGAGGATAAGATGCGGGAGAAAAGAATGATGTCAGTACTTGGTGTCCCCTCTGGGGTGGGGAAAGTCGATAAATGATTAGGCGTCCCCCTTCCCTCTGTCTGCTCAGCCCGGGAGGGCTGGCTCTGCACTGGGGGCCAGCCACCCTGACCCACGGACTTCCTTTTCAGCCTCAGAACAGCCTGCCAGACATCGTCATCTGGATGCTGCAAGGGGACCGGCGGGTGGCTTACAGCCGGGTTCCTGCTCGCGAGGTGCTTTACTCTCGGACTGGACCCAACTGCTGCGGGAAGAACTGCGGGACGCTCCAGACCATATTCTTGAAAGTAAGTTCCGTCATTGCCACGGCTTTTGGAAATTTTGTCTCGAATTCCAAGACTTGTAAAAATAAAATGAAAGAAGGGGGGAAAAGATCCCAAGCAGAGATGGTTCCAGATCTTTGGGTCCATGGGTCACCCTCCTCTCTTCTACCCGCCCCCAGGCCCCCCATGCCTGCCTTCCCACCCGCTGACCCACACGCTTAGAATCACAGAGTTGGAAGAGACCCTCCAGGGTCATCTAGTCCAACCCCCTGCGCAATGCAGGAAATTCACAAATACCCCCTTGTGCATCTCCCGACCCCCTCACAAGCCCTCCTACCACCTGTGCCCACAGATGCCTGTACCACTCAGGTGCCTCTGCCTGCCCTCCTCCCCCCCTTTCCATGGGGAGGAGAGAACGGACACTTCCGCTCTTCTCACCCCGCACCGCAGAGACAGGAGGGAGGGGAGGAGTCTCTCTCTGGTCTTTCACGCATTGTCCCCCCCCCAACATGCTGGGGGGAAGGAAGAAGGTTGCCTGCCCGCCCTCCTCCTCCGTGCAGAGCTGGGAGGGAATCCACCACCCGCCCTCCTTTTACTTGCCTCCCCCCCCATGGACCTCCTCCTCTTTTTGTGATCTGTGGGGCACCTCCCAGGGCTGCCGCTTACTGCATCAGATGACCCCAGAGCCAGGAGTGGTGACAGGGCCAGTTGGTCCCTTCCATTTTCGGTGCCCTAGATTATTGCCTACATGTGCCCCTAACTTCCTGTTGGCTTAATAAAAGGGTGTGTGTGTCTGATTCCCCCCCCCCCCATTGAGAGTCTGATAGGTGGCTGTCAGACTGCAGGTCTGCTAATGGCCAGCTGGTGGCAGCACAGAGTAAACCCTGTATGTGACAAGGAATTAGTGGATAAATGGGGAGAGGTCAAGCTCTCGCGGTGGCCCAGCAGGGCCAGCAAATCTCTTGTTCTCTCTGGTAAAAGGAAAGTCCCAAAGGATCACCCCAAAAGGTGGCAAGTGGGAAGTGTAAGGACAGTGTAGAGGTGAGAGATGGTCAATGGATTGAGGCTGTCCTCCTGTGCACCCTTACAGGAACTGTGCCAGTGCCTGAGAGCAGAGACATCCGGCGTGCTGGGCTGGTGTATTTAGTAGGCAGGGGCTGAAAGGATCCTGTTCAAGGATAAATAGTCCCTGAACATATTACAGCAGGGGTGTCAAACATGCGGCCCGGGGGCCAGATCAGGCCCCCGGAGGGCTTCTATCAGGCCCGCAGTAGAACTGGCTGTCTTCTGCTTCTTCTTCCAGTTCTGCTGCGTCATTGTAGGTTTGCAGCTTACAGATACACACCCGAACAGTACACTCAGGGAATTGTTGGAGATGCAATAAAAATATTGGAACATACTATCATATATGGTGGAGATGTGAAAAGACAGGCAAATTTTGGAAAACCATAAAGCAATTAATATTAGAAATAACTGAAATAGATCTGAAGTTAGAACCAGAAGTGTATTTACTAAATATGTTACCAGATGGGATCAAATACAATGATTTATATCTGATATAATATATCCTTACGACAGCCAGAATACTTATAGCAAAGTTATGGCAATCAGATAGAACACCAAATAGAGAAGAATTAACAATGAAAATTATGGAAATAAAAGAAATGGATGAAATAAATTGGATATTAGCAGGGAAAAAAGAAAATATGCATCAAAAAAGATGGCAAAAGGTAGATAGATGGATGGGAAAAAATGTGTAATGTTAACTCCATAATATGTGGAAGATTTTGGTTTGTTTTTTCTTTTTGTAATGAAAAATGATAAATAAACTATTAAAAAAAGATTGCAACAGCACAGACATTTTGATGCAATGATTCAGAGCAAGAGGTGTCAGTTATCAGACACTGTTAAAATAGACGAAACATTGCAAAAGTGCTGATGCTTTCAGCATGTTTTTATTTTAAGTAAAAAAAACCCCAACCCTTTGTGTTTGTGTCCTTTATAAAGTTTATACCTCTGCTCCCTGGCATTACATTTCATGACACACATGGCCCGGCCCGACAAGGTCTCATTTATGTCAGAGCCGGCCCTCGTAACAAATGAGTTCGACACCCCTGTATTAGGGTGATTATTTTATTATTTTAAACTAGCTTTTCTGGTTGTCCTCCGTGGGGTCTGGAAACAGTGGTTTGGTAAAATGTGGTTTAGTGTTCAGGACTGTAGGAATTTCTGTTGGTTATGAAGGTAGATTCAGGTGGGTGGCTGTGTTGCTCTGAAGGAGCAGAACAATGTTTGAGTCCAGTCGGGCACCTTTAAGACCGACACAGCTTAATTCTGGGTAGAAGCTTTCATCTGTGTGCGCTTGAATGCTCAGACCCAGAATAAAGCTTTGGCCTTAAAGGTGCCCCTGGACTCCAACTTCGTCCTGCTGCTTTTGAGTTACAGATAATGTCTTGGAAGCCCCCGGGACGCCTTCTAGTGAACACGGTGGGCTACGTCTGCCTGCTGGGATCCTGCCTCTACCCTCACCCCGCAACCTCACCAGCCAGCCCTGCTCTCCATTACATAAGAACATAAGAGACGCCAATGTTGGATCAGGCCAAAGGCCCATCCAGTCCAACACTCTTGTCACACAGTGGCCAAAAATACCAGTGCCATCAGGAGGTCCAGCAGTGGGGCCAGGACATTAGAAGCCCTCCCACTGTTGACCCCCCCCAAGCACCAAGATGACAGAGCATCACTTGCCCCAGAGCCCCTATCTGTACCTTGTGGCTAAGAGCCACTGATGGACTTCTCCTGCTCCATATGCTTATCTAATTCCCTTTTGAAGCCGTCCATGCTTGTAGCCACCACCACCTCCTGTGGCAGTGAATTCCATGTGTATTCCCATGCTGCTGGATGGGACACTGCCAGACGGGGCACAGGAAGGAAGCAAAGTGATGGCAGGAGGGTGGGGGTGGGGTCAATCCAGCACCCCCGTCTCCTGGTTTTCATCCGTGTTGTGAATTGCGGTATGGCAATGGCCACTGTGGCAGCGGCAGTGGCAGTGTGTGGCTCCCTCCTGCCTTCCCCATGCCCCCCCCAATGTTTTAAAATGCCCCCTGACTTTAATAATCCTGGCTACATCCCTGAGCCGAACGTATCTGAAAGAGGGCCGGGCCCAGAATTAACGATTCCTTTGATTTTGCCCTAGACTCCTCAGGAGGAGGTGATGGGCCCCAAGGTCCCGGTCCAGGTCCGTGTCCGGCTGTGGCTCGGGCTAGCTGTGGACGAGAAAGAATTCAACAAGTCAGCGGAGGGGAGGCTCTCTGTGTTTGCAGAAACGGTGAGCCAAGTTCCGTTCCGTGGATCGTGTAAAACAGCAGGGTGCTTTTATACAGGCAGTGGGATCGGGGTCTGTTCCATCGTTTGGTGTATGTATGCTCTTGGTCTTACTGCGTTGCCTTCTACTTTCGCAGTTCCGTTTTTTGCATTGTTTATGGTATGCCAGATCTTATACTGATTTTTTATTTCCTTGGCTAGGTAAGGGCCTTGCCAGCCTGACTTCCTGGGAGCTCAGAACATACCTGCAACCAACGCTCCCTCTAAGCTGTGGAGTCTTGTGAGCAACAAATTCTCCTTTGTGAGCTACTGGCACTAAAGTTGTGAGCGAGCGATCTGGCTGCTGTATCAATCAGTTTGCTCTGAAGCCAGCCTTCCTGAGCTAAGACAAGAATGTGTGAGCTGGAGACTAAAAAACTGTGAGCTAGCTCGCACTCACTCAGCTTAGAGGGAACACTGCTTGCAACTGTCCCAGGTCTCTGACCAGTGAGGTTGCCCTTTCCCCTACTCCTAGGAGCATCAGCTTCTCTTTGGGTAGTAATGGCTGCCACTTACAAATCTGGAAGAATATCTCCTGCTAGATGGATTTGTATGTCTAGCATTCTGCATTGCCAAGTAGAGGCTCTGCCTAGTTGCTGCATCTCCTACGTCTTTCGTACAAGCGCCTGTGAGGATGATCCTGAGTACTTCCACTCTTGTTTGCACACTTTAGGGATGGTGAGCTCAGTCGCTTTACCTCCCCTTTTCTGCTCTTTGGAAAGTGGACCAAATAGTATCTCATCTGTTTTTAGCTCGGCTTTTTTGTTTAATAAATTGCTATAAGTTTTTTAAATTTTCCCTATTATTAGTGACAGTTTAGTAAATACCTCTATCGGAGATATCCACAGAGGTACTTTGATGTAGTATTTATGTTTTATTAAATTCCAGACTTTCATAAGGGAGCTTCTTATATGGAAATTAGAGTGGATTTTATCTTTTCCGTACCACAAGTACGCATGCCATCCCATTACCAAATCTGATCCCTCTAAAGCTAGTGTTCTTATATCTTCTAACTCTACCCAATCTTTAATCCATATCATTGACGCTGCGAAATAGTACAATTGCCAATTAGGCAATGCGAAGCCTCTTTTCTTATTCTCGGTTTTTTAGACTGCCATATAAATTTGCCTACAGATTTTTCTAGCTCCTTAAAAAACATATAGTTTTTAAGTATTGGTAAATTTTGTGCCAAAAAAAGGAATCTTGGAAGAATGTTCATTTTTATTGTTGCTATTCTGCCCAATAAAGAGAGATGTATTTTCTCCCAATGGTTTAAGTCTCTTTTAATATCATATAAAAGTCGTACGTAATTACTTTCATATAACGTCGATGTGTTATTTGAGATCCATATTCCTAGATATTTCGCTTTCTGCACTACATCCATTTTTGACATCTCTTTTATTTTTTGTATTAGCTTTTGTGGGCAGTTTTTAACTATGATTTTAGTTTTTTGAAAATTGATTTTAAATCCCGCTAGTTTACCAAATTCCTGAATATCTTCTATTAAATATGATAAAGAGTGTTCCGGATCTTCTAATATAAAGATCAAGTCATCTGCAAAGGCCTGTAATTTGAACACTTCACCTTTCACTCTCAGACCTTTTATCAATTCATTATTTCTTATCTTTTCGGCTAACGATTCTATAGTAAATATGAACAATAATGGGGATAGCGGGCATCCCTGTCTTGTGCCTTTCTGTATTGGAATGTTTTGAGTGATTTCTCCATTGATTAAAATTTTGGCAGAAATCAGGCGTTGGGCATTCAAAACAGCATAAAAGAGCTTCTTCTTCATGTCCTGGGAGTTCATAATCTCCCTTTGGAAGTCTGTCCCCATCTAGGGGTCAGTCCTGATTTTTGTGCCCCCAAAAGAGGAAAATACAGTCTTGCCTTTTCTTTGGCTTTCCCAGTCTCTGTACTTTAGGTGTGACAGTCTAATAAATGGTAGATCTTTTGTCTCACTCCAGCCAAAGCCGTTTGCATCTGTAAGCACTGAAGTATTCTGTGTTTGGGGTTTGATCATTCACCCCCCCCCCACACACACACATTTTCTCTTTTGTCAGCCGTGAACATGCAGTTGGGCTCCAATATGTAGACAGAGTTCAGTTGCAATTATTGGAATATAAATGTGATCGGGGGGGGGGGGCGCGGCGGGCATCTCTCCACAGAACTGTTTTCTGATTTTTGCAATCCTAGTTCTATTGAACTGTTTATGGGATGTCTTATGCTGTCTGATTGTATTTTGTAATCTGCCCTGAGGCTTAGATAGGAAACGGGCTATAAATAATCAATCACGGAATAGGCTTCACTTTTTAAAGAACTGCAGTGATTATTATGGGGCTTCTGTGGGTGATGCAGCTACATGTTTGTGAGATCCCCTTTGGCTCTTTGAACACCTTTCTATCTTTTCTTTCTCAGTATGAAAACCAAACCAAGCTGGCGTTGGTCGGAAACTGGGGCACCACTGGCCTCACCTACCCCAAGTATTCCGACGTCACCGGCAAGATCAAGTTGCCAAAGGACAGCTTCAGGCCTTCCGCAGGCTGGGCTTGGGCCGGGGACTGGTTTGTCAGCCCCGAAAAGACGTGAGTGCCCGACCACATTATCTGGGGAGACGGCCCTCCTTCCTTTGCGCCCGGAGGTTCTGCAGGGCTCAATCAGGAACAGGGTTTGCAAGGCAAATTAATTTAAAATAACATTTTGGTGTAGCTGGTTAAGTGCGCGGACTCTAATCTGGGAGAACTGGGTTTGATTCCCCACTCCTTGACTTGCACCTGCTGGATGGCCTTGGGCAAGCCGTAGTTCTGATAAGAGCTGGTCTTGAAAAAGAGCAGTTTCTGTGAAGAGCTCTCTCAGCTCCGCCTACCTCACAAGGTGTTTGTTGCGGAGAGGGAGAGGGAAGGAGATTGTAAGCCGCTCTGAGACTCCTTCGGGTAGTGAAGGGCGGGGTATACATCCAATCTCCTCTCTTCTCTCTCAGTCCCACCTGCCTCACAGGGTGTCTCTTGTGGGGAGGGGAAGGGAAAGGAGTTGGTAAGCCGCTCTGAGACTCCCTTGGGTAGTGAAGGGTGGGGTATAAAGCCAATCTCTTCTTCTTCTTCTTCTTCTTCTTCTTCTTCTTCTTCTTCTTCTTCTTCTTCTTCTTCTTCTTCTTCTTCTTCTTCTTCTTCTTCTTCTTCTTCTTCTTCTATGAAGGTGGTACTAACTTCTCACCAGCTCTGGGCTGGGAAATACCTGGACATTTTGGGAGTGGATCCTGGGGACTTCTTACCTTGGGTGGACTAAAGGTGCTTCTGCTGACAAGCAAAGTATTGTCTGAACCAGCCTGGGTTTGGAATAGCAAGTGCTCTAACAAAGGGCGAGCTTTTTTGCACTAATGGGTAAAAAATTGAGTCCTCTCTGAATCCTTTTGCTTCCCCCCCCCCCACCTGTCCTGTCATCACAGGCTGCTGTATGATGTGGATGCCGGGCACATGAGCTTCGTGGAGGAAGCGTTTGAGAATCAAGTGCGCCTTCCCGGGGGTCAGTGGATTCACATGGCTGAGGCCTATACAGACGTGGTAAGGGCGTCCCTCTCTGGTTGTGTCCACAGAAATGGCTTCGTATAGATTAGCAAATGGAAACTGGCAGAGACTGATCAAGAGAGAGATCTTGTAGTAGATAACTCACTGAAAATGTCGAGACAGTGTGTGACTGCAATAAAGAAGGCCAATGCTATGCTGGGGATTATTAGGAAGGGTATTGAAAACAGATCAGCCAATATAATAATGCCCCTATATAAATCAATGGTGAGACCTCATTTGGAATACTGTGTGCAGTTCTGGGCACCACACCTTAAAAAAGATATTATAGCTTTGGAAAAAGTGCAGAAAAGGGCAACTCAAATGATAAAAGGGTTGGAACACTTTCCCTATGAGGAAAGGTTAAAGCGCTTAGGGCTCTTTAGCTTGGAGAAAAGACGACTGAGGGGTGACATGATCGAGGTTTATAAGATTATGCATGGGAAAGAGCAGGTAAAGAAAGAGGTACTTTTCTCCCTTTCTCACAATACAAGAACTCGTGGGCACTCCATGAAACTGCAGAGCGGTCGGGTTAGAACGGATAAAAGGAAGTACTTCTTCACCCAAAGAGTGATTAAACAGTGGGAGGGCTTCTAGTGTCCTGGCCCCACTGCTGGACCTTCTGATGGCACCTGGTATTTCTGGCCACTGTGTGACACAGATTGTTGGACTGGATGGGCCACTGGCCTGATCCAACATTGACATCTCTAATGTTCTTATGAAAGGGGAGGCCTGTGAGGCTCTATGGTGGGGGGGCAGATCCCATTTTCTGTCTTGCCACTGGCTCTAGCTTCTGTCCCCCCTCCCGGCCTTGGCCACTGCTGTCTGTCTCCTGAAAATGACAGTGCCCTATTTGGGGTGACTAGGGCACCCCGACAAACTTCCTGGTTCCGGTGGCTTGCTTTACGCAACGGGTAAGGTTTTCTTTGTGTGTGCGTGTGTGGGGGGGAGTGTCACCCCAATATTTTTTTAATTCAGTTTTTTTCCCCAAATCTGGGGGTTTCCTGGGTTTGCAGGCCCCTGAGAGTCGGGGCCCACCCCATTGGGTAGATTGGGCTACCAAGTAGATAACAAATGGGAAGACTCCCCAGCTGTAGTCAATGTAAATAAAAACTGGAAAAAAGGGGGGGGGACTCAACCCAGGATATGACTACAAACCAAAAAGGGCTAAGCTAAACCATATATATAAAAGTACAAATATTTATTGAGGTGTACACATGGTTAAGATGCTGAACTGCAGGCTGTGGAAGGTCGGTAGTTCAGCAGTTCGAGACCCGGGTGCCGCATGATGGAGTGAGACTCCCGTCTCTAGTTCCAGCTCCTGCCAGCCTAGCAGTTCGAAAGCAAGAAATTGCAAGTAGATAAACAGGTACCACTTCGGTGGGAAGGCAACAGCGTTCCGTGCGCCTTGGTGTGTAGTCATGCCGGCCACATGACCACGGAAACGTCTTTGGACAGCGCTGGCTCTTCGGCTTTGAAACGGAGATAAGCACCGCAGCCCTAGAGTCGGATTCGACTGGCTTTCGAGCAAGGGAACCTTTACCTTTACCTTACACACGTTAAAACTTTCCTGATTAAAAATTACTTTGTCTAAGATCAGACTATAAAAGCTTATCCTCTATACATACATATGATGGGTAAATAATCTACAACTGAAGACCAAACGCGTTTCGGCCCCTAAGGGCCTTCCTCAGTGGTCACTATTATCTGTATATTCTAGACACACATTCAAAGACCTGTTACAGAATTTTACACATATAATTTAACCAGATGTTGTTTCCTTGTATACTTATAACTGGACTCCTGGTATTAGTGATGGGCCATAGGTATAGCCATATCACCTCCACAACTTATTCTGGTAACAGCGATTTTGTAGGTCTGAATGTGTGTCACTCCATCAAGGTGAAAATTCAATGTAAATAAAACATTCAGACGCTAGTGTGCCTCCCTGAATGCTTTTTGCTGCTTGACTGGTGCCCTTTAAGAAGTTTGCTGACTGGTGACTCCACTCTCTTCTTGACACGCTACGATAATTAGGATACTTATAATAAAGAAACAAGACCCATTTACCAAGCAAAGAAGGAGCAGACATCAGTTTACGGGATGTAACGCATTTCGCTTGTGAAGAAGCTGATCTACGAAACGAAGTATCACTCCGCAGTCTTTGTTTTTATCCAGCGTTGTACTTGATTTACTCGGGTTCGAGACCCGAGTGTGCCGCATGACTGAGTGAGCTCCCGTCTCTAGTTCCAGCTCCTGCCAGGCTAGCAGTTCGAAAGCAAGACATTGCAAGTAGATCAATAGGTCCCACTTCGGGGGGAAGGTCACAGCGTTCCGTGCGCCTTGGTGTTTAGTCATGCCGGCCACATGACCACGGAAACGTCTTTGGACAGCGCTGGCTCTTCGGCTTTGAAACGGAGATAAGCACCGCAGCCCTAGAGTCGGATTCGACTGGCTTTCGAGCAAGGGAACCTTTACCTTTACCTTTTTACTTGATTTATACACTGATACCTTGGATATGTTTATATTTTGACGACCTTGTACTTCACTTACATATTGATACCTCGTATACGCTTACGTTTTGATACTCTGTATTTCTTGTGTACTTGTGTCTTGCACTGTCCTTCTTGACACTCACAAGTAATATATTTGCCTTTGCATTACTGATTTCTAGTGCTTGTATTTTGAAATAGGTTCACTTTATTTGCTAGCGTCCCTCTCCCAGCTTGCCTTCCCTTTACATAGATTGGGCTGCCTGCATAAGGGTCAGTCTTTGGCTATTGGACACAGTGATGGTCCACCCACCTCCCTCTCTCCCCCCCCCCCCCCCCCCCCCTGTCTCTCTGTCTCTGTCTGTCTGTCTCTCTCTCTCTCTCTGTCTCTCTGTCTCTCTGTCTCTCTGTCTCTCTGTCTTTCTCTCTCTGTCTCTCTCTCTCTCTGTCTCTCTCTCTCTCTGTCTCTCTCTCTCTCTGTCTCTCTCTGTCTCTCTCT